>NW_013684235.1:0-1775 GCF_000517525.1 Limulus polyphemus | reverse complement strand
CCGACTTTAAGACTAGAATTGAAAATCACCTGTCTCCACTTAGGGCATCAAGAGTATCATCAGTTCTTGGCAGCGGGTATGAGTCATTTTCAGTTATACTGTTAAGAGCCCTGAAGTCGAGACAGCAACGTTGGGTCCCATCCTTTTTCTGAACTAACATGATGGGAGCTGATTATCTGATTTCTCGACTATCCCTTCTTTAATTAGTCCATCAATATACTAATGAAGAGGGCATCTCCAACACACTCATCACGCCCACCACCACCAAAGCGCCAGCAGTGTCACGTGATTTCCGCTGTCGTAACAGTAGCATGGAAGGGTGGAGGATGACAACTATACATATAATATAGGCTGGCTTAGTATAATAATACCTCAACAACTTGATAGTTATGTCTAAATATCATACTGGGGTTGGAATGCTAACTTCAAAACAGTTTTGCTGTCTCGCAGTTGATGTCGTCTATTGCGTTATTTATTTCTTATTTATATTTGGACGCTGGTGAAGTTGAGATTATAATGAATAGATGATATACCCCAACGAAGATTGGGTCTTACTTCCGTCGGTACCTAAAAAAAACCAGGGCACATTACATAATGACCCACTTTATGATTTACGTCCTGGTGTCGGATGTTTTTCTCTCTCCATAAAATTATATTTAATTATATTTCATCTAAGGTTTGGATATACTGTGCAAAATTCACACTGTCCTTCCTATACATGTAACGTGTTTTATAAAAATTTGTGTATCTTTCTTAAATAAATAGATATATAGTATGATTTTGTCGTTACTACATTTTAAAAAATCTATGTACCCCTTCACCCAAGACATTAAAAACGAGATAAAGCAATAATATTCTATTGGTTAAAAGTGACGGTGAGATCGAACATAGAATCTTTACTTTCTCCTAAGTTATGAGTATCAGTATTGATCTGTTTATTTGCTAATTCAAGAAAATCAAAGAAACGGATAATTAAAAGCAAATTTCTGTTCCTGATTAAGAATATTTAACAACCCTACTTAAAGAAGTCAAAATACTCATCTGTACAATTGCAGGGTTAGCTACATAGAACTGATCCTTGGCATGATGATTCTTCACTGACAGTCCGATACTCACCTGTACCAGTGCAGTGTTAGCTACATAGAACTGATCATTCATCTCTAACTAACAATCCGATACTCACTTGCGCTAGGGCAGTATTAGCTACATAGAACTGATCCTTGGATTGATTACTCTTCAGTAATTTATTAGCCGATACTCATGTGTACCAGTGATGTGTTAGCTACAGATTATTTTGATATCTGTACCAGGAGATAAGTTAATATTCAATATTTATAAAACCTTGTCGATTATCTTGATATTTGTACCAGGAGTTAAGCCGAGCGCTTTCGAAAGCTGGACCTTTCTTCTTCAGGGACAAGCTGAAAACGCACAGAAGCACATATCTTCAGCCTCAGACCACTGGCTGTCTCTAGTGTGATCTATAGACATGTGAACAGACACGTTTACTGTGGTTGCTACAAACAACACAGCACAATAATTAAACAATTCAACAATAAAATTCATCATTTTAATGAGTTATGCAAACTTGACTTCATTAACCACACAAACCTAATACCATTCATTAATTTTCTCGCACGAGATGTACTTCACCTTAATTTTTCTGGTAATTTTACCTTGGCCTCAAACTTTAAATACATTATTTCCCGTAGCATTCTCCCACTCTTGTCTTCCTTTTCTAAGTTACCTCAATCATCTCTTATTTCTACTTCTAC
>NW_013684234.1:0-1775 GCF_000517525.1 Limulus polyphemus | reverse complement strand
TTACATGGAATCTAACGTAACAATATATAAATGTATCAACCCCGTTATTATTACATGGAATCTAACGTAACAATATATAAATGTATCAACCCCGTTATTATTATTACATGGAATCTAACGTAACAATATATAAATGTATCAACCCCGTTATTATTACATGTAATCTAACATTTAGCTACTAATAAGTTACATTCTAACACTTACAATATACAGTCATTTTCTGATTACGTTGATCGTGGGCAGCAAGAGACATCACTTGACACGTGTATTTTCCACTGATTTCTAACGTCGGTTGTAGGATATAAAGAGCCCGGTAGTAGAAGTATGGATCGTGGGAAGTGACTTTGTAAGAAAGATCAAGCCTTCCGTGTAACATTTCAGATATGTGTCGAGTGTTCAGTTTTGGAATCCACTGGTATATGGGTTCGAGATTATCATTGAAGAACCATTTCACCACTAATCGTAGGTCATTTGACGTGTAGTTATACTCACAGTCCAAAATCACGTGATCTGTCCCGTTCTCCACCGAATGTGGTACCGATAGTCGGAGAATCTTCACAGCTAGCGCAGCTGTTAAATAGAAAAATGTAAATAAATCAGTTGTATGTCTAAGGGCTTATAACGCTAAAAACAGTGTTTCGATGCTCGTGGTGGGCACATTACAGACAGCCCATTGTGTAGCTTAACGACAAATAAATTTAGAGAAAATTTTCAAGATTTCTTTTGATTTCAAATTTTTTATCATGATATTATACGGATGTTGATTAGCTAGTTTTTTTATGTTTGGCTCCTCCCTGGCGGTAAAATACAACATATTAGCTCATGTAGAAACTTGTAATTAGAATGTTGACCATACATAAAACATTTTAGATATTTACATGTTTTAACGTGTTAAGATTTATTGACTCCAATAAGTCAATGTGTGTTGATGCGACATGATAATCCAACAGTGAAGGAAATCCCGAATATAGAAAACACCCGTAACTTAACTTTGTTTTACTACCATTGAAACTTGGCATGACCTGGTAATCACTCAACCTGCGGATCGCGGGTTCGAATTCCGTCACCTAACATGCTCATCCTTTCAGCCGTTGGGGCGTTATAATGTGAGAATGAATCCCACTTTTCATTGTAGCTTGGCATGGCCTGGTAATCATTCAACCTGCGGATTGCGGGTTCGAATTCCGTCACCTAACATGCTCATCCTTTCAGCCGTTGGGGCGTTATAATGTGAGAGTGAATCCCACTTTTCATTGGTAAAAATAATGGCACAAGAGTTGGCGGTGGGTGGGGTTGACTGGCTGCTGTCCCTGTAGTCCACCATTTTTTAATTTTGAACGACTAGTGCATAAAGCCCTCGAGTAGCTTTGTGCGAAATTCAACAAACAAAGAAACGACTTTTCTAACTGTCGTGTTCGTCTACATTCTACCAAAACTTTTTGTTTGAAATTAAAGAACTAACAGCACTACAAAGAATCTAGCCACGAGTGAAAGTAAGAACGAACGGTCGGTACAAGTACAGCACTACAAAGAATCTAGGCGTGAGGGAAAGTAAGAACGAACGGTCGCTACAAGTACAGCACTACAAAGAATCTAGCCGTGAGGGAAAGTAAGAACGAACGGTCGGTACAAGTACAGCACTACAAAGAATCTAGAGTGAAAGTAAGAACGAATCGGTCGCTACAAGTGCAGCACTACAAAGAATCTAGCCACGAGTGAAAGTAAGAACGAACGGTCGCTACAAGTACAGCACTACAAAGAATCTAGCCAGAGTG
>NW_013684233.1:0-1776 GCF_000517525.1 Limulus polyphemus | reverse complement strand
AGGATTGGGAGAACAGTTTTACCTACACAAGCTACAAACGTCAGGATTGGGAGGAACAGTTTTACCTACACAAGCTACAAACGTCAGGATTGGGAGAAACAGTTTTACCTACACAAGCTATAAACGTCAGGATTGGGGGGGACGTTTGTAGCTTGTGTAGGTAAAACTGTTTGGTTGGTGTGTAGCTTAATGTTGGTTTATATTATTGAGTTGGTGTGTAGCCTTATGTTGGTTTATATTATTGGATTGGTGTGTAGCTTTATGTTGGTTTATGTTATTGTGTTGGTGTGTAGCCTTATGTTGGTCTATGTTATTGTGTTGGTGTGTAGCCTTATGTTATTCGGTTGGTAGGTTGGTTTATATTTTTCTGAAAGTTTGTATTTCAATTAACCTGCAATATTTAGAATCTGGTTCTTTCTGTAACATTGTATATTAAGCACTACATTTAAGCAGTTTTTATCGTGATTATTAAGCTCCAGAAGGTTCATTGCTTAGTCGAGAAATCTCGTACTTTCTGCATGAATTGAATTAAGCATTTTAAACAATAAAAGCAGCCATATCAAGGGTGTTGGATCCTCTAGTATCTTAATGTAGTTCACATTAATGTGTACTGGGATTCTGGTAGAGTCCAACGTATAGTAATATTTGGTATTGTCACCTACCAAACTATAGTTTTTATGATGACCGTTTATTACATACTCTATCTTCAGTTATTCTTAATTTAAGTTAAGGTCAGTTTTTATTCCACTATTGCAGAAATGGAATTTCATGCAACATGTATTTTTAGGAAACATTTGTCTTAGTTTGGAAAAAAACAACAACAAAAACGTGAGGAACTGCCTGGAGTTAACTCAAATATTTTTACTATTAACCTCTCCAAATCCACATTTGTTAGCCAAGACTCTCTCTACCAGCCCTTTGGTGTGTAGCCTTATGTTGGTTTATGTTATTGCGCTGGTTTATGTTATTCAGTTAATATGTAGACTTATGTTGGTTTAGGTTGATTTGATATGTTGCCCTGCGCTGGTTTATGTTCTTGAATTAATATGTAGACTTATGTTGGTTTATATTATTGAGTTGGTGTGTAGCTTTATGTTGGTTTATATTATTGAGTTTTCTGGATCTGTGCTGGTTTATGTCATTAAATTAATATGTAGACTTATGCTGGTTTAGGTTGATTTGATATGTTGCCCTGCGCTGGTTTATGTCATTGAATTAATATGTAGACTTATGCTGGTTTAGGTTGATTTGATATGTTGCCCTGCGCTGGTTTATGTCATTGAATTAATATGTAGACTTATGTTGGTTTAGGTTGATTTGATATGTTGCCCTGCGCTGGTTTATGTTATTCAGTTAATATGTAGACTTATGTTGGTTTAGGTTGATTTGATATGTTGCCCTGCGCTGGTTTATGTTATTCAGTTAATATGTAGACTTATGTTGGTTTAGGTTGATTTGATATGTTGCCCTGTAATGGACAGAACGTTTATCTTTAAAATCAGGTATCTTAAGCAGCCTATTATCATACGTTAAGCTAAATCTGGATACTGAAGTCAAATCCAGACCATACTGGAGAGGGCGTATATGTTTATATTCTTGTATTTTAGGCCGAATTTTATCATACGTTCAGCTAAATCTGGATACTGAAGTCAGATCCAGACTATACTGGAGAGGGCGTATATGTTTATATTCTTGTATTTTAGGCAGAATATTATCATACGTTCAGCTAAATCTGGATACTGAAGTCAGATCCAGACCATACGTTTATATTCTTGT
>NW_013684232.1:0-1776 GCF_000517525.1 Limulus polyphemus | reverse complement strand
TCTAACAAAGGTAAGAGTATTTTAATAGGCAGTGAGATGCACCAGATCTAACAAAGGTAAGGGTATTTTAATGGCAGTGAGATGCACCAGATCTGACAAAGGTAAGGGTATTTTAATGGCAGTGAGATGCACCAGATCTAACAAAGGTAAGAGTATTTTAATGGCAGTGAGATATGCTAGATCTAACAAAGGTTTAAACCAGTAATTCCAGGTGATTATATTTTTATTCAAACTGAATCAATGTTTCTCAAATTGCTGTATATGTTTTGTTTTTCTTCTTAGATTCTCTTGGGGGTAATGCTAAAACAGTGATGGTGGCCAACATCGGCCCTGCCAGCTACAACTTTGACGAATCACTGACCACATTGAGGTGAGTATTTTCAAGCATGTTCATTAACTTAAAAATTTTGTACTCTGTTTCTGATTTTTTAAATTTAATTTTGCCAAAACTTTAATAAACTTATTTGTATTCTTTCCAAATGATTTTACTGTAAGATAAAAAAAACAACAGAGAAGGAGAAAGAATGTAGTTTGATTTTCAGTGGTAAGATGTAAGGGCTTTTTGAACTTTTTAGGAGCATAATTAGTGGAGAATTGTCATAAAAAATATTACTTGTTTGATGCTTCCTTAACAAATTGTTGTAATTTCAAGCTACCTCAATTCTTGAGAGATCTATGGGGGACATGTTTTGTGTTGATAGAAGGCTGCATTACACATGAAATTGTTTTCAGTAATCCAACAGGTGACAACATGTAGGCAAAAATTGATTTCTTTTCTTTTACATTAGTTCAAGTTTTTCATTGTTTTGGGGTTTCCTTTGTGATACACTCCTTACCTTGTTTAGTCTGTAGCCGTGTATTTTAGAAGTGTCTACAGATACACGATTCTACTTTTAAGTTATTATTTTGTTTCCCCGTAATCCTTTATACTCATTGTTAACATATTGTTATTATTTTGTTTCCCCGTAATCCTTTAAGCTCATTGTTAACATATTGTTATTATTTTGTTTCCCCGTAATCCTTTAAGCTCATTGTTAACATGTTATTTTGTTTCCCCTTAATCCTTTAAGCTCATTGTTAGCATATTGTTATTATTTTGTTTCCCCGTAATCCTTTAAGCTCATTGTTAACATATTGTTATTATTTTGTTTCCCCATAATCCTTTAAGTACTTTATTTTTTATGAATTTGACTGATAGTTTGTAACAAAAAATGTATGCTCCTGATGAAGATTGAAGCTGAAACATTAAGCAAATGAAATATTTTTTGAAAAATTCTCTGCAGTTCATGGACATTTCACTTATTCATAACTAGAACTAAATGGTGTAGGAACTTCTGAATAGGTATGCTAATCGAGCGAAGAACATTAAGAACAAACCACGGGTTAATGAAGACCCCAAGGATGCCTTATTAAGAGAGTTTCAGCAGGAAATTGCTAGGTGAGTTTTTATCTTCACTGGGTTAATGAAGACCCCAAGGATGCCTTATTAAGAGAGTTTCAGCAGGAAATTGCTAGGTGAGTTTTTATCTTCACTGGGTTAATGAAGACCCCAATGATGCCCTTATTAAGAGAATTTCAGCAGGAAATTGCTAGGTGAGTGTTGTAGGATATTAGAATAGATGTAGTGATGGTTGTAAATTGTTTCATTACATCCGTGCTGTATTTTATTATGGTGGATGTAGTGATGGTTGTAAATTGTTTCATTACAACCGTGTTGTAGGATATTAAATAGATGTAGTGATGGTTGTAAATTGTTTCATTACAACTGTGTTTAGG
>NW_013684231.1:0-1777 GCF_000517525.1 Limulus polyphemus | reverse complement strand
CAACGAGATTTTACTGACCACAGTATATAAAGTAACAACATTTTACTGACCACAGTACGAGTTGTATAAAGTAATAACATTTTACTGACCACAGGACGGGTTGTATAAAGTAACAACCATTTTACTGACCACAGTACTGGTTGTATAAAGTAACAACATTTTACTGATCACAGTACGAGTTGTATAAAGTAACATGATTTTACTGACCACAGTACGAGTTGTATAAAGTAACAACATTTTACTGACCACAGTACTGGTTGTATAAAGTAACAACATTTTACTGACCACAGTACTGGTTGTATAAAGTAACAACATTTTACTGACCACAGTACTTGTTGTATAAAGTAACATGATTTTACTGACCACAGTACTCGTTGTATAAAGTAACAACATTTTACTGACCACAGGACGGGTTGTATAAAGTAACAACATTTTACTGACCACAGTACTGGTTGTATAAAGTAACAACATTTTACTGACCACAGTACTGGTTGTATAAAGTAACAACATTTTACTGATCACAGTACTGGTTGTATAAAGTAACAACATTTTACTGACCACAGTACTCGTTGTATAAAGTAACAACATTTTACTGACCACAGTACGAGTTGTATAAAGTAACAACATTTTACTGACCACAGTACGAGTTGTATAAAGTAATAACATTTTACTGACCACAGGACGGGTTGTATAAAGTAATAACATTTTACTGACCACAGGACGGGTTGTGTTACTTTATACAACCAGTACTGTTGGTCAGTAAAATGTTGTTACTTTATACAACCAGTACTGTGATCAGTAAAATCATGTTACTTTATACAACCAGTACTGTTATACAAACAATATCATGTTATCTTATACAACCAGTACTGTTATACAAACAATATCATGTTACCTTATACAGTAACATGATATTGTTTGTATAACAGTATAACAGTACTGGTTGTATAACAGTACTGGTTGTATAAAGTAACATGATATTGTTTGTATAACAATACTGGTTGTATAAAGACATAAATTATATGTTACGTCGTTTTAAATGTTATTGTTTTGTTTTTTATGTACAAAAGGGTTTCATAATTTTATGTATTTCGTTACATAATCAATTTAGTTTTTATATTTTCTGTGTTATTATCAGTTTTATAGTACTTAATTTCAAGCTGTTGGTCTCATTATTTCAATTCTTTACCGCTTACAAATCATGACCTTGGAATATGTACATGTGTGTATGCCCCCCTAGTAGTACGGCGGTAAGTCTGTGGGCTTATAGCGCTAAAAATCGGGTTTCGATACCCTGGACAAATTGGACAAAAATCATGTTGGTTGATTTTTTGTGCACGTTCTTATGATAGGATTTTACCTTCAACTTTTAAATAAAATGTGCTTTGCTGAAGTGGGTAAGATTCAGATCCGATCACACATGTGTACAGACCAGAATCAGCCTGTTGAACATTTCGTATAAGCAAACACCAGCTCTTGGTTCCGCTAAGAACACTAACTCGGCGGTCCGTCGTAAATATTTGATCTTTTATTGATAGAAGTGTGTCTTCGTTCTTCTTTATCCACGCCACCTAGGGAGAAAATAAGTAATTACTCTATCAAAAATTCTACCCAAAACAATAATTATTTACATACTCTCATTGTAAAACAAAACAAAACAAACTTAAAACAACAACAACATTTAAAACGACGTAACATATAATTTATGTAACAACTTAAAACAACAACAACATTTAAAACGACGTAACATATAATTTATGTAACAACTTAAAACAAC
>NW_013684230.1:0-1777 GCF_000517525.1 Limulus polyphemus | reverse complement strand
ACTGTACAACGTGTGTTACACAGTAAGTTCCAACACACTTTCCTGTTAAAATGAATCTGTAATACCTATCTACTGACAGTTGATGTTACAACACACTTTCTTGTTAAAATGAAATGCTACAACACACTTGCTTGTTAAAATGAAATGTTACAACACACTTTCTTGTTAAAATAAAATGTTACAACACACTCTTGTTAAAATGAAATGTTACAACACACTTTCTTGTTAAAATAAAATGTTACAACACACTCTTGTTAAAATGAAATTTTAAATTCCACTTATACCTTCTATTTTGATTGTTGACGTTATTGATAATGTCCCCACGTCACAAGTTTCTCAAGAAGCAACGAAAATAATGAAATCAAATAAATTCAAAGTTTTACTCAACCTGATTGTACTACGTCACGATCATGGGTTTTACCTCGAACTTAAATTTACAATTTTATACCTGAACCACAGCTGTTGCAAACTGGGGTTCGTCTGCTTGGTCTCTCGCTTCCACCACTAACTCCAAGTATTTGATATCTTCGTAATCTAAGGGGCTGACTAGAATAATCCTGCCTCTCTTAGGATCTATCTCGAAGGGTTGTCTGCGCGTGGCGCGAACTATTCGGTAAACAACTGATCCAGCTTTGCCTTGGTCGGGATCTGTTGCCTGCACAGTCAACAAAACTATATTTTCTATGTTTTCGTCAACAGATACCGAGTAAGAAAAAGAGTCAAATTCCGGCTGGTGGTTTCGAATGTTGGAGATTCGTACGACCAAAGACGCTTTCCCAATGTTGGAGCCGACTCCGTGGTCCTGGGCAAACACTTCCTGTTCAAATGAAGTGTTCTTCCGAGCATAGGTCGGTAAAGCGGACGCCAATCGAACAAGACCGCTTTGAGGATCGATTTCAAAGAGACCGTGAGAGTTTTTAATCCAATAGGTCACTTCTCCGTTGTTGTCTGTATCCGGATCGGATGCTCGGACCTGAATAAGGGATCTTCCTGCTTTGGATTCCTGAGGAATGCTGACGGCGTATTGGACTTTCTCAAACTGTGGAGCGTTGTCGTTTTGATCTTGAACTTCGACAGTAACGGGTGCTCTGGCCTCAAACTTCCCATCGGTCACCACGACAGAAAAACGATACACTGACTTTTGTTCCCGGTCCAAGCTTTCTTTAGTGCACAGCTGACCTGACCTCGAATCTACAACAAATGGGACTCCTTTTGTGGCGAGAGCATATTTAACGTCATCTACAGAATCTCCACTATCTGCCCGAACCTAAAGATATAAAAGAAGGTTTACTAGAAGTTCCATAATAATACATGACCGAAATAGAACAAACAAACCACTCAAGAAATGTTACAACACACTTTCTTGTTAAAATGAAACGTTTGTGATATCCCTCAAAGTTAAAGGTTTTAAATTCCACAGTTTTACCTGTTAGCATTAGGTAAAGAATAAGTTTGTGATATCCCTCAAAGTTAAAGGTTATTCTTTACCTAATGCTAACAGGTAAAACTGTGGAATTTAAAACCTTTAACTTTGAGGGGTATCACAAACTTATTCTTTACCTAATGCTAACAGGTAAAACTGTGGAATTTAAAACCTTTAACTCTGAGGGATATCACAAACTTATTCTTTACCTAATGCTAACAGGTAAAACTGTGGAATATAAAACCTTTAACTTGAGGGATATCACAAACTTATTCTTTACCTAATGCTAACAGGTAAAACTGTGGAATTTAAAACCTTTAACTTTGAGGGATATCACAAACTTATTCTTTACTT
>NW_013684229.1:0-1777 GCF_000517525.1 Limulus polyphemus | reverse complement strand
TACATATAACCACACACTTTATGTATTCTACATACAACCACATACTTTACATATTTTACATATAACCCCACGCTTTATGTATTTTACATATAACCCCACACTTTATGTATTCTACATATAACCCCACACTTTATGTATTCTACATATAACCCCACGCTTTACGTATTCTACATATAACCCCACGCTTTATGCATTCTACATATAACCCCACGCTTTATGTATTCTACATATAACCCCACGCTTTATGTATTCTACATATAACCCCACACTTTATGCATTCTACATATAACCCCACACTTTATGTATTCTACATATAACCCCACGCTTTATGTATTCTACATATAACCCCGCACTTTATGTATTCTACATATAACCACACACTTTATGTATTTTACATATAACCACACACTTTATGTATTCTACATATAACCACACACTTTATGTATTCTACATATAACCCCACACTTTATGTATTCTACATATAACCCCACACTATATGTATTATACATATAACCACACACTTTATGTATTCTACATATAACCCCACACTATATGTATTCTACATATAACCCCACACTTTATGTATTCTACATATAACCCCACACTATATGTATTATACATATAACCACACACTTTATGTATTCTACATATAACCCCACACTTTATGTATTCTACATATAACCCCACACTATATGTATTATACATATAACCACACACTTTATGTATTCTACATATAACCCCACACTATATGTATTCTACATATAACCCCACACTTTATGTATTCTACATATAACCCCACACTCTATGTATACTGCATATAACCCCACATCTATGTATACTGCATATAACCCCACATTTTATGTATTATACATATAACCTCTGTTCACTAAGTTTCCTGTTTACAAACTTTACTACAAAAAGGAAATTATTTACACTTGAAGATTGTTTTTCATTTACAAAGTGGTAAAACAACTAAACTGTTTTCCGTTCAAGTGTAAATTTGATCAAATTAAAATTTAGATAACTTTAAATCTGGAGAAGAAAAGCACTGTTACGTATACACAACAAGAGAGAGTAACAGTTACAAAAACAAAAACTAGGGAGAGTAACCGTTACAAAGAACGAGAATTAGGGAGAACAACAACTAGAGAGAGTAACAGTTACAAAGAATGACAATTAGTAAAAACAAAAACTAGAGAGACTAACAGTTACAAAGAACAACAATTAGAAAGAACAAAAACTAGACAGAGTAACAGTTACAAAGAACAACAACAACTAGAGAGAATAACAGTTACAAAGAACGACAATTAGAAAGAACAAAAACTAGACAGAGTAACAGTTACAAAGAACAACAACAACTAGAGAGAATAACAGTTACAAAGAACGACAATTAGAAAGAACAACAACTAGAGAGAGTAACAGTTACAAAGTAACAACAATTAGAAAGAACAACAACTAGAGAGAGTAACAGTTACAAAGAACGACAATTAGAAAGAACAAAAACTAGAGAGAATAACAGTTACAAAAGACGGGTTACTACTACAGCAGTAACAAAAGACTTAATGTACAAAATTAAGGTCTCTCTCTCTCCAAAGGACGAGTTACTACTACAGCAGTAATGAAAGTCTTAATGTAAAAAACTAAGGTCTCTCTCTCCAAAGGACGAGTTACTACTACAGCAGTAACAAAAGACTTAATGTAAAAAACTAAGGTCTCTCTCTCCAAAGGACGAGTTACTACTACAGCTGTAACAAAGTCTTAATGTAAAAAACTAGGA
>NW_013684228.1:2068-2751 GCF_000517525.1 Limulus polyphemus | reverse complement strand
ACAAGGTACACAGTATCGTTAAATCTGTCACTAACAAGCCAAAAGATTTAAAGATACTGTGTACTGTCAATAAGAAGACACAAGATTTAACGATAGTGTGTACTGTCAATAAGAAGACACTAGATTTAACAATACTGTGTACTATCGATAAGAAGACACAAGATTTAACGATACTGTGTACTGTCAATAAGAAGACACAAGATTTAACGATATTGTGTACTGTCAATAAGAAGACACAAGATTTACGATACTGTGTACTGTCAATAAGAAGACACAAGATATAAGAATACTGTGTACTATCACTAACAAGCCACAAGAATTAACAATACTGTGTACTATCACTAACAAGCCAAAAGATTTAAAGATACAGTGTACTGTCAATAAGAAAACACAAGATTTAACGATAGTGTTTACAGTCAATAAGAAGACACTAGATTTAACAATACTGTGTACTGTCGATAAGAAGACACAAGATTTAACGATACTGTGTACTGTCAATAAGAAGACACAAGATTTAACGATACTGTGTACTGTCAATAAGAAGACACAAGATTTACGATACTGTGTACTGTCAATAAGAAGACACAAGATATAAGAATACTGTGTACTATCACTAACAAGCCACAAGAATTAACAATACTGTGTACTATAACTAACAAGCCAAAAGATTTAAAGATACTGTG
>NW_013684228.1:0-1094 GCF_000517525.1 Limulus polyphemus | reverse complement strand
TATAAGAATACTGTGTACTATCACTAACAAGCCACAAGAATTAACAATACTGTGTACTCTCACTAACAAGCCACAAGATTTAAAGATACTGTGTACTGTCAATAAGAAGACACAATATTTAACGATACGTGTGTACTGTCAATAAGAAGACACTAGATTTAACAATACTGTGTACTCTCAATAAGAAGACACAAGATTTAACGATACTGTGTACTGTCAATAAGAAGATAAAGATTTAACAATACTGTGTACTGTCAATAAGAAGACACAAGATTTACGATACTGTGTACTGTCAATAAGAACACAAGATATAACGATACTTTGTACTGTCAATAAGAAGACACAAGATTTACGATACTGTGTACTGTCAATAAGAAGGCACAAGATATAATGATACTGTGTACTGTGAATAAGAAGACACAAGATTTACGATACTGTGTACTGTCAATAAGAAGACACAAGATTTAACGATACTGTGTACTGTCAATAAGAAGACACAAGATTTACGATACTGTGTACTGTCAATAAGAAGACACAAGATATAAGGATACTGTGTACTATCACTAACAAGCCACAAGAATTAACAATACTGTGTACTATCACTAATAAGCCAAAATATTTAAAGATACTGTGTAATGTCAATAAGAAGACACAAGATTTAACGATAGTGTGTTCTGTCAATAAGAAGACACTCGATTTAACAATACTGTGTACTGTCAATAAGAAGACACAAGATTTAACGTTACTGTGTACTGTCAATAAGAAGACACAAGATTTAACGATACTGTGTACTGTCAATAAGAAGACACAAGATTTACGATACTGTGTACTATCACTAACAAGCCAAAAGATTTAAAGATACTGTGTACTGTCAATAAGAAGACTCTAGATTTAACAATATTGTGTACTCTCGATAAGAAGACAAAAGATTTAACGATACTGTGTACTGTCAATAAGAAGATAAAATAGTACACAGTATTGTTAAATTTGTGTACTGTCAATAAGAAGACACAAGATTTAACAATACTGTGTACTGTCAATAAGAAGACACAAGATTTAACGATACTGTGTACTGTCAATAAGAAGACACAAGA
>NW_013684227.1:0-1778 GCF_000517525.1 Limulus polyphemus | reverse complement strand
CTTTAATACTTGACATGATAAGATCAACAGAAGTCCTTATTTCTGGTTATCCTTAATACTTGACATAATAAGATCAATAGAAGTTTACCTTTAGTACTTAACTTACCTGGTATGGAGGCCAAGAGGAGTAACTCTGAACATCTCCCCAAGATGGCATTTCCAAACCATCTGATTTCTTACTAAAGTCTTCAGCAACAATCACCGTATATGCAATGATTGGCCCATTGCTATTAGAGAAAAAACTATTCCGGAACCTGATGCGAATAGTTTTGGCAGTGCGTGAAACTGCTGAGGGAAAAGTGCTCTCTGGTGGTGGTGGTGGAGCTGAGAAAAGAAACTACATTGAACCAAATTTTCTTATATAAAAATATCATAACAACTACATAACCTTAAATATTTACAAAGACTTAAAACTATCTAAATTAAAATTCAAAAATGTATATACAGTATTGTGTTGTATTAAAAACTTAACCACGACAAGAAAGTAACAGTTACATGCTCCTTTCTTTTGCAGCACACTCCCTGAATATTGAAACTGCTAGTAACAGATCTATCAAAAGATATTACAATACTGTACTTGCATTAAATAGGCAATTGTATCTCTGTAAATTATAGGATGTACATAGTCTTCTCTGTAGCATTGTTTACTGTGGCACCCACTATATGTGATAACACTTATTATGGAAAAAAATGCATACATCTTCATTTTATCTAACACAGATAGTAAGTTCATAACTGTTCCTGTGTTGTCACTGTTTGTAAAATGTCACACAATATTTGGATACCCTATAAATATTGCAAGTAATACTCATAGTCTTAATATTCTCTGGACATAAACGTCCACAGTCTTAATAATCTCTGGACATAAACGTCCACAGTCTTAATATTCTCTGGACATAAACGTCCACAGTCTTAATATTCTCTGGACATAAACGTCCACAGTCTTAATATTCTCTGGACATAAAAGTCCACAGTCTTAATATTCTCTGGACATAAACTTCTATATATACATTTAGATTTCATCTTGTTACTGTAATATGTTAGTATAAGTTAATGATAGCTGTATTATATTATGTATTTAGATACAAGCACACACAAAAATTGGACCTGGGAATAAATCTATTTTTGAAGAAAAAATGCCTGTATGGGGTAAGCTTTTTATCTGCACCAGTTTAATTATAATACTTAGAATATAAGAGGTGTAAACATAGAGTTGAATAAATGAAGTGAAATCATTAGATCTGGAAGCTTTTTTATGTGCACCTGTTTATTTATAATACTTATAATACATAAGAGGTCATCAAATCACTTAGAGTATTTAGGGTTTTGAGAAATATAGTGTATAATGTGATAATTTTTACTTTCTCTCCCAAGTGTTCAGTTTTTCGTAACTTGCTGTTAAGAAGCACAACTTACATGAGAAGACAGATGTTGTAATCCTTTATAGAGAACTTTCATATTTAAAATCTGAATCTTGCTCTCAATTAGTGTATTAATCCTTTGGATGTTTATGTCTAGAATATTAAGCCTATGGATGTTTATGTCTAGAATATTAAGCCTATGGATGTTTATGTCTAGAATATTAAGCCTATGGATGTTTATGTCTAGAATATTAAGCCTATGGATGTTTATGTCTAGAATATTAAGCCTATGGACGTTTATGTCTAGAATATTAAGCCTATGGACGTTTATGTCTAGAATATTAAGCCTATGGACATTTATGTCCAGAGAATATTAAGCCTATGGACCAGAAGAAAGTATGAATATCCAAAGAACCA
>NW_013684226.1:1956-2757 GCF_000517525.1 Limulus polyphemus | reverse complement strand
TCACTGCAACACACCACTTTGGCCTTGAATTCCTGTAGATGGGTAACTTGGAGTGGCCCCCTAAGGTCAATCGGCTGGTCCACTGGGGCTAGGGTCAACTGAGTACCATTGTTGGGCATTCTCAACGTGTGTTGTGGGCATTGTGTCTGATACTGATGTTTGGGTATAGTGCTCACGAAACCCTGGCGTTGCTGCAGTGTCCTTGTTTGACATTGTAGTGCGTCCACTCGTAGGACTCCATGGCGGGTGGGGTCAGTGGGCACTGAATCTCTCTCTCTTTAATTATGGATCCCCCCATTCCAAATAAAAAAAGTGTTAAAAATCTGCTTATTGGTAAACGACCACGTCTAGAAGACTCTGAACAGCAGTCTCCATCACATAGTACACCTGTACCTCGCTTTTTAATCATGCATTCCCTATCAGATAAATCTTTGGGGCAAATGTCTCCTTTTTTTATTCAGAAGGGCTTAGAGGGGCTTGCTGGCTCTCCAAAGTCAGTTAAGAAGCTACATTCTGGAGACATCTTAGTAGAAACTTCCCATCCCAAGCACAGTGAACTTCTCTTGAATTCGATGGTCATTGGGGATATACCCATTGAGGTTACTCCCCATGCTTCCTTGAATTCCTCATGAGGAGTTATCATTGAGAGGGATTTGAAATATATCCCCGAGACGGAGATCCTTGCTGGTTTCTCCAATCAAGGAGTTTCGGCAGTCCGAAGGATCTCCATTCATCAAGATGGAATTATGGTGCTGACCTCAGTTTAAAATTTTGATGTTTTCATCACCACGTCCACCTGCC
>NW_013684226.1:0-977 GCF_000517525.1 Limulus polyphemus | reverse complement strand
TGGCCTTGGGGTTGCCCCCTTAGGGTCAATCGACTGGTCCACTGGGACTAGGGTCAACTAAGTACCAGTGTGGGGCGTTCTCAACGGGTGTTGTAGACATCGTGTCTGATACTGGTGTTTAGGTATAGTGCTCATGAAACCCTGGCGTTGCTGCAGTGTCCTTGTTTGACATTGTAGTGCGTCCCCTCGTAGGACTCCATGGCGGGTTGGGTCAGTGGGCACTGAATCTCTCTCTCTTTAATTATGGATCCCCCCATTCCAAATAAAAAAAAATGTTAAAAATCTGCTTATTGGTAAACGATCACGTCTAGAAGACTCTGAACAACAGTCTCCGTCACCCAATACACCTGTACCTCGCTTTTTAATCATGTATTCACTATCAGATAAATCTTTAGGGCAAATGTCTCCTTTTTTTATTCAGAAGGGCTTAGAGGGGCTTGCTGGCTCTCCAAAGTCAGTTAAGAAGCTACGTTCTGAAGACATCTTAGTAGAAACTTCCCATCCTAAGCACAGTGAACTTCTCTTGAATTCGAGGACCATTGGGGATATACCCATTGAGGTTACTCCCCATGCTTCCTTGAATTCCTCACGAGGAGTTATCGTTGAGAGGGATTTGAAATCTATCCCCGAGACGGAGATCCTTGCTGGTTTCTCCAATCAAGGAGTTTCGGCAATTCGAAGGATCTCCACTCGTCAAGATGGAATTATGGTGCCGACCTCAGTTTTAATTTTGACGTTTTCATCACCACGTCCACCTGCCGCCATTAAGGCAGGTTATTTGAACTGTAAGGTACGGCCCTATATTCCCAACCCTCTCTGATGTTTTCAGTGTCAGCGGTTCGGTCATTTAATGACATGTTGTCGTGGTTCTGTGATGTGTGTTCGTTGTGGTGGCAAGGACCATGACTCCCACGAGTGCAAAATGGACCCTCACTGTGTTAATTGTAGTGGATCCCACCTCTCTTACTTTAAGTCTT
>NW_013684225.1:0-1780 GCF_000517525.1 Limulus polyphemus | reverse complement strand
CTTGAAAGTGTCCCCCCGGTATTTTTTTTAACATATTCTGTTGTAATACCCTTTGTATATGAATAATGAATAAAGATTGTGTTTAACAACTTGTTACAACACGCCTTTGATGAAATATACGATCTCGTAGTTAATGTTTGTTAAACCGAATTTTGTCCAAACATCAATTTAACATCAGTTTAACTTATATTAACTTCTATTTTACTTGTTTATGATAAGCGGGTTTTAGTCCTTTGGTAATTTCTAGGGTAATTTTATCCTGCATGCAAACTCCACTCCGTGAGTCACTTCATAATTAATGGCAATGTGATGACTGTTGAGTTATCAGTTTTGTACCAGTCTTTCCATGCTTGTTAAAAATATTTTTCAAGAGTGGATCATTAGTATGTATGGCATGTTATGTGCTGCTAAAGCAACACAGAACCACATTAACATAGACTGGACAAAATACGTAGTTTTAAAAAAAAAGTTATCATGCACGACCTTTGTAAGCTCATCAAGGTTACTATTAATACTAATGTCTAAACAACCGTCAAGAAAATCCGGCGAGCTAGATCATGAGAACAGACATCTCATTCACTTCCAATGGAAAGAAAAAACAAGAATGTCTCATAATTAATAGAGTAATCAAACTACATGTCTGTAAATCTGTTTCTTAGAAGCTTGAGAACAGAAAGACACCTGAGGATTTAATTCTCAACAAAAAACTGCTGACTAAAAGCATACTTATTGTGGCAAACAAGACTTACCAAATATCAATAACTGAACAAAAACACAAACTGCTCGCGAAGAAGTCAGTCCTGGTCGTTTCAATTGAAACTGCATTAACTCAATTATTATTGTACCTACTGTTCATCTATAGGTAGTAGACTACTTTCATATATTTTGATGTGCTGATCTTTGTTCTGGCTTCTATTAAACTTAGGTGTTCCGAAACCTGAAAGCTAACTATTGTAGTATTCCTGAAAACTGGTGTTGCAGAAAGATCTTACTCCCATCAAAATACACTTGAAATCACTTGCGTTATCGACTTGGCACTAGAAACACTTTTTGACTTCTGTGTGGAATTTTACTTTTTATATCTTTTTTCTCCATTTTCTTCACTTTTGACTGTTCATTTTCTTTTACTTTGTCTTATAACTAAATTGCTAGTAAGTGGTCTGCCTGATATAAGTTATCTGTATCTCTGATTGGTTGTTGTTTCTAGGGATTTTGATTTGATGGTTTAGTTTTCACTACTCACAGTGTCTAGTATGAACTTATCAAACCATTTAGTCTGTGGCGTGCTGCAGCTGAGTAGTATAAATACATCAAATCTTTTCAAAATTTTTGTAAGTTCTATGAAGCTGTTTTTATAGTTTTGTTCCCAGACAGATTTGCATTCAATATATAACCAATAGGCTCGCAAGGTTCTTTCATGCGTGAACAGAAGCTGACCTTAACCCATAATTTACTATCTAAATGGCAGCAAACGTTAGATGAAATACCTAAAGAACTGCGCAACACCAATTATAATTTCAAGGTTCATTCATTGGTGTTGCGCAGTTCTTTAGGTATTTCATCTAACGTTTGCTGCCATTTAGATAGTAAATTATGGGTTAAGGTCAGCTTCTGTTCACGCAGTATAATTTCAAGGTTCATTCATTGGTATTGCGCAGTTCTTTATATATTTCATCTAACGTTTGCTGCCATTTAGATAGTAAATTATGGGTTAAGGTCAGCTTCTGTTCACGCAGTATAATTTCAAGGTTCATTCATTGGTGTTGCGCAGTTCTTTAGG
>NW_013684224.1:0-1780 GCF_000517525.1 Limulus polyphemus | reverse complement strand
GACATTTAATGTGTGATTACTGTTCAAACAGTTTCTGTCAAGAAGGAGTGACATTTAATGTGTGATTACTATTCAAACAGGTAATTATGGATAACTTATACTCACCAGACGACATCACAAAATAAATTAAATAAAAATGTTCAATATATCTTAATGAAGAATTGTATACAACATGGCGAAGCAATCTTTCAACAAATTTATATTAGCACATTTAATTTTAATGTCTACGTTTTGTGTGCGGAATTATGTGTATTTAAATACAACAGATTATCTATTTACACTAGTTAAACATAAAAACTTCAGAACACAGTGCATATATATATCAGAATTCCTTTTTTTAACTCGGCAAACTATTATTTATATTCAAGCATGTTATATTTCTTCTTGTATGCACGAGCATGGGGTCACGTGCAACTATAGCGTCGATTACTTCTACTTAGATTCTTATTTGTTGAAAGGGGCGTTTAGTGTTCACGTGGGACTTCTGATTTGTGACAAATTGGGGTTAAATATTAGACCAATCATTTATATCTGCTAAACAGATGTACCCTTCTGGGGTTGTACATGAAGTATAATAACCAAGCGGGGTAGTCTCTTGTGATACACACGTAGTATATCTGACCGTTCACGATTACTACTACTCATTGGGGTGTGTTCCAAGTTTGAACGTCTGTTCACTCGCTAGCCATGAATTCGAAAAAAAACAAAACAGTTCTATACATTCGAAAGTTCGTCAAACTGCATTCAAATTTTGTTTTTCTCTCTCTTCTTGACAGAAACTGTTTGAATAGTAATCACACATTAAATGTCGCTCCTTCTTGACATGGGAAAATTATTTCATACCTCATAACTTCCAGACAAAATATTTAAAGAATAGTCTATTATATCGTAATTGTTTTACTGTACAAGTAAAGTAGTACGTGCTTTCGAACTCATCTGTACTAATATTAAGTCTGTTGCTTTTTGCGCCACTAGTAGGACGTGAAACAACAGACTTGATATTTGACGCATACAACATTCAAGCTGGCGACACAATAAAACTTTTAAATGCATTACGTCTGTTTGATCAAATGTTTTAACGGGTCCATTTTTTATACCCGTGATTGAGTAAGAATAATATGTTTAAATCGAACAAGATAAACTTATATTAGAAAAGTGTCCACTTAGGCCTATTATACCATGGAATTGCATTAGCAGTTCTGCACGTGTGTTATATAAAATGGGCTTCCATTTTCTAAGTGTGGTTTTAAAATGCTTATTCTACACGTATTTTATTTTAGAATTATTATGACTTTAATAAAGAGGGTGTGGTTTGAACAAATACAGTGTATCTTGATGTTTCACCGCATGCAGTAGGCTTCAAACCACTAGTATTAATGTAACTCATATAATTTCGATCTCCCTGCACTAAGAGACGGTTTGAAAGCAGGCAGTTAAAAATAGTTCTGGTGGACTAATTTAATGTCAGTGATTTGGCGCGTGAGAAACCTCCACTACGTCTTAAATCTCAACTTTCGTTGAAAGTAGTAACAATGGAAAATGAATTCGCGTTCGGTATGTTAGAAGAGAAACACAACTGTATGTTCAAATATAAACAGAAACACGTCATTAACTCCATATTAGACTGTCGAGATACATTCGTTGTATTATTATTAAGGGGTTATTTATTCGTATTTAACTTCTCATCTTGTTATATACGGTTACGTCATGGCGATCGAAACACTGACGAATTTTATTGACCAATGCGTTACTGTAGCAGTTGGTGATAGGTGGAAAATAA
>NW_013684223.1:0-1780 GCF_000517525.1 Limulus polyphemus | reverse complement strand
GGAAGATAGAGCTGGTTATCATCAAGATGATGATGTTATTAGTGATCTGATCAGAGGAAGATGGAGCTGGTTATCATCAATATGATGATGTTATGAGAGATCTGATCAGAGGAAGATATAACTAGTTATCATCAGGATGATGATGTTATTAGTGATCTGATCAAAGGAAGATAGAGCTGGTTATCATCAGGATGATGATGTTATTAGAGATCTGATCAGAGGAAGATAGAGCTGGTTATCATCAATATGATGATGTTATGAGAGATCTGATCAGAGGAAGATAGAGCTAGTTATCATCAGGATGATGATGTTATTAAAGATCTGATCAGAGGAAGATAGAGCTGGATATCGTCAGGATGATGATGTTATGAGAGATCTGATCAGAGGAAGATAGAGCTGGTTATCATCAGGATGATGATGTTATTCCATATAATCGGTTTTTTATATTATAACCGCTGTTTCTAGCATGAAAGAAAATGTGGCCAAGAAGAGTCCACGATCGTGATGGTGAAAGGCGTTCGTTAGATTGAGATTGTTGAAGTGTTCTTAGCTAAACATTTCCAGCCTCGTCATTGGTAGACTCGTTGTATCAAATTATTATTGCATACGTGCTGTCGGTGAAAATTGATTTCGGTTTTGTTGAAATATAAATAGATAAACTTTAACCTGGCTTAGGGATTAAACGAAAAAATTAAACATGGTATAATTTCATTGGTTGATATCTTGAAATGAGCATTCCGTGCACGTGTACCTTTCTCTGTCGTTCAATTTAATTTATCCACTACATCCTATTCCGGCGTTTCGTTCAATTCGAACATAAAAGTTAAAACGTTCAACTTACTGAAACGAACGACTTTGTTTGCTTGTTTTTATTATGCAAAGCTACACACTGGGCTGTCCGCGCTATATCCACCACGGAGTATCTAACCTAGGATGTTTGTGTTGTAAGTCCGTAAACTTATCGCTGACCCAGCGGGAGACCTGAAATGGACGATTTCGAGTCTAAATGCATTAAAGGAAACAAAATACACATTTTTATGAACCCTGGAATGAGCAGCTGGAGTTTGTTTAAAGTAGGGAACAAGACAGAAGGTACACGCGCTCAGTACAATCACCAGAATACTCCGTATTCGAGTGTTCACGTCACAGACTAGCTCTCGCAACGGCGACTGTCCAAACAAGCGCGTGTTTTTCTTTCTAACAATGCAGGTAAACTGAATGTGCCCCTGGTTACTCCAAACAACGTTATTGGATGTGTGTATATTGTGGAGTATGTATACAGCGTACTGTGTGCACTGATGTTGGTAGTACGCTTAAAGAAAATTCCGTTCGTTACAAGCTTCAAGAATAATAGTACAAATTTACAACACATTACAAAGACACGATATACATTCGGCGAAACACATCGATAGACTTATAAACACTTATACAACACTACAATCTAATGTTTAGAATATCAGTTATGTCTGAGGTTATCTTGAAATACGAAAGCACAAACAAATAAAATTTACCACAATATTATTGAACAACCATTAAACAAAGACAGAGATTTTACTTTTGGAAAATATGTGGATACAGTTAGTTCTAGTTTTAACACGTAGATACAGTTAGTTATAGTTTTAACACGTGGATACAGTTAGTTATAGTGTTAACACGTAGATACAGTTAGTTATAGTTTTAACACATGGATACAGTTAGTTATAGTGTTAACACGTGGATACAGCTAGTTATAGTTTTAACACGTAGATACAGTTAGTTATAGTTTTAACACGTGGATACA
>NW_013684222.1:0-1780 GCF_000517525.1 Limulus polyphemus | reverse complement strand
CTTGTGCTATACAAGATGTAAAAAAAATAATTAGGAGATCCTCACTTTACGAGTGTAATAACTTTTACTTTTAAACTCGCTGTTTGTTATACCTTTAAAAACAGTTTCGTGTACGTTTCAATCCTCCATCAAATAATCTCTGACTGGTTCTAAGTTTAGTTGGATAATTTTCGTTTTTTTGCTTATCTGTCCGTTAGATTAAAAACGTAGCAGACATTCGTTAGGAACGTTCACTGTAGCTGAAATTTCTGTGTTTTTTTCCCTCCTTTTGGTTTGTAAGTAGTTACTTAATGTGTACGCCGTCTTTTTTTGGTTTTATTACTGTCTGAATTTCGGCAAGAAAGTGAACCAGATTGAAACAGACATGAACTACAGTGTACACAAAAATCCATAAATCCGGCTCCGCAATGACAGTTTTAAAGAAACTACAATAAAAGTGAATATTTCTTTTTATATATAACCAGTAATGCTGCCCAATTTAGTGTTATCTTAAAGGCAATTTACTTATCTGTTTTGTCCTTACCACTTGCCGTCTGTACTGTTTTCCTGGGAATGTTTACTGTATGGGTAATTTATCTTTACTGACCGTTACCAACAGAATAATATGTCTCTACGGATTAAAGATTTACTCTAGAGTCTTGAGTATCATTAAAACAACAGAGTTAGGAATCAAATGACAGAGAATAGTTTAAAAGTAATCGGTTAGTAAATGTTCAACAAAATAGTTCCAATTTTCACCGCAACAAGGTGAAGTTTGACTTACGAAGAAAAACTATTAGTCGGGCTCGATAATAAGATTAATATAGTGAGTATTAAAAGTTAATCACGTTTTTAACGTTATTTGAAGATAATTCCGCTAGGCGGCGAGTATTTAATTATTAAATGTCTTACTGTACAGAGTTAAAGTTTAGATTGTGTTTGAAAACCTGCATGATAAGGTTTGTCCGCTAGGTGGCTGTGTTTGCTGACTAACTGCACTACTCTACAGGGTAAAAATTTACAAGGTTGTTAAGAGATTGCATTGTAAGATTAGTACGCTAGATGGCAGTGTTTTCTGATTATCTGTTGTTGTTTTTTGTTTTGTTTTTTGTAAATGACATAAAGATTAATAAATATTATAATACACCACTTTAATCTAGTTCACACAGTAGCAGTTATTTTTCACTCAATTTGATAATATAGATAATGTATCAATGTATCACTACTGTGTCTGTCGTATCCCAGCCGGTATGAAGAGTCTTGGTAATAGACGATAGGCCTCGTCGACTCTGGATATGGTAGATATAGTGTGGTTGTTAAGAAACTACACGACAAGATTAGTCCGCCAGGTGTTTACTGATTAGCTGACTTATCTACATAAAGAGTTAACAATTAGAATGTTGTTAAGAAACTACACGATAAGATTAGTCCGCCAGGTGTTTACTGATTAGCGGACTTATCTACATAAGGAGTTAACAATTAGAATGTTGTTAAGAAACTACACGATAAGATTAGTCCGCCAGGTGTTTACTGATTAGCGGACTTATCTACATAAAGAGTTAACAATTAGAATGTTGTTAAGAAACTACACGATAAGATTAGTCCGCCAGGTGTTTACTGATTAGCGGACTTATCTACATAAAGAGTTAACAATTAGAATATTGTTAAGAAACTACACGATAAGATTAGTCCGCCAGGTGTTTACTGATTAGCGGACTTATCTACATAAGGAGTTAACAATTAGAATGTTGTTAAGAAACTACACGATAAGATTAGTCCGCCAGGTGTTTACTGATTAGCT
>NW_013684221.1:0-1780 GCF_000517525.1 Limulus polyphemus | reverse complement strand
CCCGTTAGCTCCTCTAACAGTACGACCACGTCTGTAACAATGTGCAGGATATTATAAGTAAAAGACTAGATTGTGGTCTCCTAGTTCTGTGTTTATGTTTTTTGGTATGTCATGAGCTTAAAGCCGTTAGCTCCTCTAACAATACGACCACGCCTGTAACAATGTGCAGGATATCATAAGTAAAAGACTAGATTGTGGTCTCCTAGTTCTGTGTTTATGTTTTTTGGTATGTCATGAGCTCAAAGTCTAATCTTACCTATCTATTAATATGGAAATTAAAGTCTACTATCTAGTAAAACAAAATTTCAACACCTTTTTCATCGAATTCTCTGCGACCACTAAAAATATTCATGGATATTTTTATACCCTTGTTGTAACTCGGACATAAATATGATAAAAACTTATAAAAAAGATATTCTTATTTTCTTGGAACCTAATGACTCAGTGATAAGTCTCGTAGTTTGTAAAGTAGAAATCCGTGGTTCGATCCGGCAACGTACACAACGCAGATAGCTCATTGTGTAGCTTAGCGATAACCACAAACAAATAATTAATTTTTAACTGAATCATTCTGTATTAACGGATCATATTTTGCGCTTTAAACTTAACGTTTTCTTTTAATTCACACGTCTTTACTTAACTTTGAAGATCTGGTCATGAATAAGCATATTCGTACTTCTCTGTTTGATCCCTTTCCACATTCCATATGGCTTTGCTCACGCAATTTTCCTCGTGTATTATCAAATCTACCCACACTACAGATGTTCAGGTTTTCTCGTTCTACTACCTAACAAAGAAACTGTTCTAAGTGAATCATTTATTTTGTGAATTTGCAGATGCTGAAAGTTTAGGATAAAAGTGGTGTGATTGTTCATTTCTGCAACCAGAAAACATGCACCTGAGAAAGTGAGTTTATGGGGCGGACATACGTGGAATGAATGATGAATGAAGGTGTATTCAAAGTTACAAACCAATAACACTTGTTTTAGTACTATTCATCACCCAGCTGCACAAGACCCAACAGAAACTTTAGAGCAAGTTTTAAACAAAAGAGTTCGTGAAATTCAACAACACCCATATATTTGAATAATAAGATTTCAAGTACAAATAAAGTTATAGAAGCGTTACCTCATCTTCAGGTTCCTTGATGTCACGGTTGAGCTTCAGGATCTACTCTAGTGTGTCTAGATCACACACTGAGACTACGGTTGGAGGGGTTGTGATCTGTATATTTATAGTGTTTAAGTTGTTGTTTTTTAAAATGGTCAGTCTTTTAACACGTGGTATTAGTCAGGTTAGTGGTCAATGGGTTCAGAATCTTTACATAAAGAATCAATGTAAAACAGTGTATGTCAGAACTCCCACATCAGATTATGGACCATGTTCTCAGGGCAGCCATCTTTTTACTGCTATAAATGGTACAATAAGACCTAGATTAAATTTTGTTTTATAAATATCATCTCTAGTCCTTAAATAACTATTAATATGTTGAATTTCCACATCGTCCTACTAAAAATCCCATTTACTATTTCTGTCCTTCTATTAATAATCAACCGTTACTATTACCCATCCTTGTAATATCAATCAACCGTTACCATTACCCATCCTTGTAATAACAATCAACCGTTACTATTACCCATCCTTGTGATACCAATCAACCGTTACTATTACCCATCCTTGTGTTACCAATCAACCGTTACCATTACCCATCCCTGTAATAACAATCAACCGTTACCATTACCCATCCTTGTAATAACAATCAACCGTTACCATTACCCAT
>NW_013684220.1:0-1780 GCF_000517525.1 Limulus polyphemus | reverse complement strand
GGTTCTTCATTTCTAATTTAAGAGTAATTTCAAAGACTTCAAAACTCTGTATGCATGTATGTTGAAAGTGCGTATACTATTATTGGACTTACAGTGCACGTGTATTTAACATAATAGAAAAACAAACTAACATTAACTCTTCCCCAAGTATCCTTTATTTTTGGTATAATGTCGCAGTATTACTTTCAGTTGTAAATTCGAAATCTAAACTGCATTATCCGAAAATTTAGGTGAAAATAAATATATGACCACATAATGATGAGATTTTTGCGCAATGCTGCATAATGGGCTACCTGCGCTTTGTCCATTGTGGGGAATCGAACCCCTGATACTAGCATTGTAAGTCTGTAAACTTATTGCTGAAGGATCATAACAGTTTGAAACGTTTTATGCCGATAGATCAAGGGATGGCGGAAAATGTTTTGAATAAGTGTTGTGAAAAGATATTGCTGTTATACGACTAATTTCGGAATGTTTTAAGGGTTGTGTGATACTTGCTACCCGAATCTAGCCATATTTACTACTTGATTGCTTTCAATATAGAATGACGTTTGAAAAGTTCATTGAGGGAAAATTTCGCAGGACTTTTTCGAAAACACTTTCTTTACAATTAAGGGGGTGGAGACTATTGTACCATAACATATTTAGAGCACGAAGATTATACTTACCCTATACAAGGATATTGATTCTTCGGTATTTGACATTAATGTTACGCAACATTGCAGTGCAAATAACCTCTTCCTCACACTAACAAGAACGTACTGAATGAGAAACCTCATATCACACTGACTGAGTACTTGAAAGTAGTTCACGCATGAAGAGCCTCTTCTCAAACTGGGCAGTCCTGTCCTCAATCCGCTTACCGGGGGGGGGGGGCATACTTAAATTGATAAGAGTATTAGATTTGTTTTATCACTTATTAAAAAACTGTTATAAAGAAAATAACGTAAGACATAAAAATCGTACATTTACGTTTATTTAATTACTTAACTAATTATATAACCTCAAAAACGCCGAGTAGGTGTATATTCAAATTTTAGTACGTTCTCTTGTAGGTGATAATTGCACGGATATAAGCAGCAACGAGCGCCGTTTTTGAATAATGATCAGTGAAAGCCTACTAATACTGCAATTGTCTCTCTATTAACAGTGCAAGTGTTTGTAACGTTTAATTACGCCAACCTACATAAGTAAATCTGTTACTTAAAGTTTGATCTGTTCACCATCAATACGCATATATATATTTGGTTTTATTTATTGCTAAGTGCAAAGCTACACGATGAGATATCTGTGCTTTGCCATTCGCAAGTATCCAAACCTGATGTTTAGCGTTATAAGCATTCAAACTTATTGCTGTGCCATCGAGTAGACAATATAAATATTGCATATATTTGACTATGTTCGTGAACAAATTCTAAGTACTTATGAGTGTTAGGGAATTTAGAAAATTTTAGTAACTATGGTCATGTTATTAATAAAGCTGAAAACGACTGTCCAGTTATTAACACCTTTAGCGTGTGTTTGAATGTAGTTTTTTTTATTATCGAGAGGATAAGAACCATAATCAGAAATCGTGTAATATTTTATTTTCCTAGCATTTAAAGTCGTGCCTCACGTAGGAATTGTATTTGAGCTTTAGGCCTAATTGTGAATTTTTAAGTACCTGTATTGATAGTTAAAAACGTATAATATTTATAAAATAGTGAATTTTTTAAATTATGATATCGAGAAGTGCAAAAATCAACTGTCGTCATGTTTTTATTGTTTTGTTTTTTGTAAA
>NW_013684219.1:0-1781 GCF_000517525.1 Limulus polyphemus | reverse complement strand
GCTTATTATTCTGTGTGGAGTGCGACGACTTACTATGCTGCCCCCCACTGTCAGCAGTAAGTAAAGTAATGCTTATTATTCTGTGTGGAGTGCGAGATTTACTATGCTGCCCCCCACGTCAGCAGTAAGTAAAGTAATGCTTATTATTCTGTGTGGAGTGCGAGACTTACTATGCTGCCCCCCATGTCAGCAGTAAGTAAAGTAATGTTTATTAATATTCAGCTGCCCGATGACCTGTCTCTATCACCACATAATGTTTCTGTTTAAATGTTTTGATGTAGATCATTCTATTTTATGTTACGTCCACTGTAAGTACATCTTAAAGTAGAAGGTGGTAAACTCCTAATGTGTTTTGTATATTTTTAAAGTCTGTTTATTAAACTTTAAAGGAAGCTTATTATTGAAAAGTGATGCAGATATTAAATCATGTCTTGGTGTATATTTACCGCATTGTGTGCTTACTTTTTTAGATAATGATACTAAACCAATAAAATTTAAAACTAATAAATAAGACTCTTCACCTTTGTTGTTAGCATAATTACTTGTAACAGGTCAAGTATGGAAATATTTAAAAAAGTTGTGTTCCTTGATTAATGTATGTTATATTATCATTTATTGTGATTGTAATACTTTTTGCTCTAATATCATTTTTTCATTGTGTTCCAGATCCGAACCGTTGTATAAACGTGATACATAACACTGAACATCCAGCTTCCTGCTTTTCTCTGCTCGATACTGGTACATGCCTTGTGGCTGACACACAGTTTGACCTGTTAATGTCCAAAATGGCAGGCATATACACATCCAAAAAGTCTACAAAGATTGAATCTAAAGGTGCACGTTATGAGGTTGTGGATTTTCTGATCAAAGTTGGAAGTGTTTCCATGGGACCCAGCTTCAGGGGTATTCTTGTGGAGGTATATTATTTTATTAATGTTTTATAAAATCTAGAGTGTTAAATTTTTGTTATAAGTCTGTGGACATGTTTTAGCAATCTGTGGAAACATTCTGAGAAAAAATGTGTGTAATAATTAAAATAAATAAATAAATTTTATTAAAATCAAATAAATAAATAATGATAATTAAAAACATTTATAATTCTGCCAAAATAAAAAGAATTATGAAAGTACTCCTTTTTACAATCCATATTCATTGTATTTACATACGTACAGTATGGTCCAAAATTATCTTTTAAAATTCAATAATTAAATAACTAAGGAAATACAACCATGCAAAATCTTGTAGCCTAAGTCGAATGGTTTTTATTGTTGTGTTTTGTTACACACCAGTGAGTTGTGTTAACATGTAAAATGGCAACTGTGCATGAAAAGGCTCAATGGGTCATTTAGCTTACAGTACAAGAAAGAAGTATGGGGGTATGTTAAGGATATCATGTATCACACACACCTAGAGCAAACATCATGGAGCTAAAGACTGGAATAATGAAAGCCATTGTCACTGTAACTGTGGACGTGTTGCAGCGAACGTTGACTGAAATCAAATATTGGTGAAACGTGCTGAGAGTCACTAATGGTGCACACATAAAAGTCTAGTGACATGTCAGTAATAACTATTACTGTATTATACATCAGGCCTTCACACTTTTAACAATCTATATGATTTTTACAAAGATTTTGATATTCTGTGGAGCGAGAAAAAGGTTGGTAGCTGCTGGTTCAAAGGTATTTGTAGCAAAAAATTATGAACAGTACGAAGCAGGGATGTAGTCAAGATTGGGTGGATAAGATTGAGATCAATATAACAAACATTATAATCTAAGT
>NW_013684218.1:0-1781 GCF_000517525.1 Limulus polyphemus | reverse complement strand
TTACATTTAATGCGTATAAAATCGAATAAGGTGTGTAAATTATATTACGGCAATCAACAGGTGTTTAAGACTTCATTTGATGTGTGTGTGTAAAATCCAATAAGGTGTGTAAATTATATTACGGCAATCAACAGGTGTTTAAGACTTCATTTCTATTCTAAGAAAAATAATTCTTCTAAGATGGTTTAATAATTTTGTTTTAAAAAGTCAATTTATTTTAAAGGTTTGAAGCTTAGGTGAACTTGTTTTGTTTGAAATATATTTAAAGTAAAATTGGTAACAACAATCCAGAAGGAAGACTTTTCAGAAAATGCTGGAAATTGGTGTGGTTAATTTAGAAAGGTTGATGAAAATATGGACAGAATCTAATAATGAAACAGTGGTTATTAAAAACGATAAAAATCAGAATCTCCCTAAATGTGTTAATTAAACAATATGGCCTCATTTCTTTATTCAGAACAAAATTATTCTTGTGGTTGTTGTTTTTCTTCTGTGTACCTAATGAATGATTATGTAACATTTGTATTTCAGTCTGACGGAACAACATAGTTGTAGGAGAGAGTAGAAGCTATCATTAAAATATTGTGTTCGGTGGGATATAAATATATATATGTCTGATTTTCCATTTGCCACAATTATAATGCATGATTCAATGGTAATGGGAGCACAAAAATTTAATTAGTTTTCTGTTTTTATCTTTTTGGTCTAAACTGTGTATTAGTTAGTTCTCTGGGGTCAGAGTTCAACAACTTTTTAAGAGTTATTCACCTGTGGACAGAGTTTTGTTCATTGTACATATTTCAACAGCTGTTTAAAGTTATCAGTTTGTGGACAGAGTTTTGTACATTGGACATGTTTCAACAGCTGTTTAAAGTTATCATTCTGTGGACAGTTTTGTACATTGGACATGTTTCAACAGCTGTTTAAAGTTATCATTCTGTGGACAGAGTTTTGTACATTGGAAACATGTATATCACTATGTCACATTAAGGGGCCAAGTCCATCCAAACATGTATATCATTATGTCACATTAAGGGGCCAAGTCCATCCAAACATGTATATCACTATGTCACATTAAGGGGCCAAACTTGTACATTTTTATTTAGCAAAATGTACGTAAGCAGAGATATAAACAGGATCACCAAAGAAAATCAAGGATACCAAATTTGAGTGGGTGTTGTGTGAAGCTTGTTGGCATATATTCTAGTACCATCTAGACGTCAAAACAAATGCCCCTATTTCTGCTGTGATGATTCAATTTATTTTAAGTTATATAAGAGATGGTGAACAGTTATGAAGATTACACATTAAATAACTTTTTACAAGTTGGTGTAGGAAATAAGTAGAGTCAGGCTTAGCCTTAATATGAATGCACAGTTCAAAGTAAATTAAGATTAAGTAGCTCTAGGTAACAGGTGATTCACTGTAAGTAGCTTTATGGCTTAAGTTCTGAATAACTCACTGTAAGTAGCTTTATGGCTTAAATTCTGAGTAACTCACTGTAAGTAGCTTTATGGCTTAAGTTTTGAGTACCTCACTGTAAGTAGCTTTATGGCTTAAGTTTTGAGTACCTCACTGTAAGTAGCTTTACAGCTTGTGTTCTGACAGATTTGCTGTAAGTAACTTTATAGCTTAAATTCTGAGTGACTCACTGTAAGTAGCTTTATGACTCAGAGAAGCTCTAAGAAGTTTCATAATGAAATTCTGAGTAGTTCAATAGAAGTAATGTCCTGGTGTGGGCCAAGTCCATCCGTCACATTAAGATAGTGATATACATGTTT
>NW_013684217.1:2814-3468 GCF_000517525.1 Limulus polyphemus | reverse complement strand
CGAAAAACAATCAGTACCAAAAGCTTCACTGCAGTACACATACGCTTTCAGAAAAACCAATCAAAGAGTAACATAAAACGACCACAAAAGTCGCAAAAATGATAATAGAAGGCTAGAATTTTGCTTGTAAATACGCAAGTATGCAACGAACGTTCATACAAAATTTGGAGATGATCCGTCCAAATGGAATGACGTACTGGTACAAAACGCAAAACCTTCCATATCTCCTTTAAAACAAACAGTAGGAACGTAAAACTCTGCATATTACTACGCAACATTAAAGTGTACCTACATATCAAATTTGGTGAAGAATCATCAATTTAGGACCCTCTGGTAACAAGAAATCGAAAAACAATCAGTAACAAAAAGCTTCACTGCAGTACACTTACGCTTTCAGAAAAACCAATAAAAGAGTAACATAAAACGACCACAAAAGTCGCAAAAATGATAATAGAAGGCTAGAATTTTGCATGTAAATACGCAAGTATGCAACGAACGTTCATATAAAATTTGGAAATGATCCGTCCAAATGGAATGACGTACTGGTACAAAACGCAAAACCTTCCATATCTCCTTTAAAACAAACAGTAGGAAGGTAAAACTCTGCATATTACTACGCAACGTTAAAGTGTACCTACATACCAAATTTGGTGA
>NW_013684217.1:1560-1966 GCF_000517525.1 Limulus polyphemus | reverse complement strand
TGACCACAAAAGTCAATAGAAGGCTAGAATTTTGCATGTAAATACGCAAGTATGCAACGAACGTTCATACAAAATTTGGAGATGATCCGTTCAATAGGAACGACGTACTGGTACAAAACGCAAAACCTTCCATATCTCCTTTAAAACAAACAGTAGGAAGGTAAAACTCGTGCATATTACTACGCAACGTTAAAGTGTACCTACATACCAAATTTGGTGAAGAATCATCAATTTAGGACCCTCTGGTAACAAGAAATCGAAAAACAATCAGTAACAAAAAGCTTCACTGCACTACACATTTGCTTTCAAAAAAACCAATAAAAGAGTAACATAAAACGACCACAAAAGTCGCAAAAATGATAATAGAAGACTAGAATTTTGCTTGCGTATTTACATCCTATGCAAC
>NW_013684217.1:0-721 GCF_000517525.1 Limulus polyphemus | reverse complement strand
TACATACCAAATTTGGTGAAGAATCATCAATTTAGGACCCTCTAGTAACAAGAAATAGAAAAACAATCAGTAACAAAAAGCTTCACTGCAGTACACATACGCTTTCAGAAAAACCAATAAAAGAGTAACATAAAACGACCACAAAAGTCGCAAAAATGATATTAGAAGGCTAGAATTTTGTAAGTAAATACGCAAGTATGCAACGAACGTTCATACAAAATTTGGAGATGATCCGTCCAAATGGAACGACGTATTGGTACAAAACGCAAAACCTTCCATATCTCCTTTAAAACAAACGGTAGGAAGGTAAAACTCTGCATATTACTACGCAACGTTAAAGTGTACCTACATACCAAATTTGGTGAAGAATCATCAATTTAGGACCCTCTGGTAACAAGAAATAGAAAAACAATCAGTAACCAAAAGCTTCACTGCAGTACAAATACGCTTTCAGAAAAACCAATAAAAGTCTAACCTAAAACGACCACAAAAGTCGCAAAAATGATAATAGGAAGCTAGAATTTTGGTTCGTTGCATGCTTGCGTATTTACATGGGTTCATACAAAATTTGGGGATGATCCGTCCAAATGGAACGACGTATTGGTACAAAACGCAAAACCTTCCATAACTCCTTTAAAACAAACAGTAGGAAGGTAAAACGCTGCATATTACTACGCAACGTTAAAGTGTACCTACATACCAAATTTGGTGAAGAATCATC
>NW_013684216.1:1562-2653 GCF_000517525.1 Limulus polyphemus | reverse complement strand
TCTATCAAAATCTTGTATAATGTTTAGGATATAGTCTTGTGGGTTAGCATTATTCCGTAAAAGAATCACTCTTTTGCTTCATTCACAGCGGTTAAATTATTACATAACTTATTTATCCTATGTAGAAAACCAATAACTACACCTCTTTTAATTGCAGGGGATGATTTGAGTAAAAATGAAGGCAAATATCTTTAGTAGATGGTTTGATGAAAATACTAGTGATAATTTTCCCATCCTTAACGTGAATGTTCATATCTAAAAATGATAAACTTCTACCCGGTGATGAATATGCAAGAGTAAATTTTATAAAAGGATGAGCAATATTTAGGAATTCATGAAAACTGATAAGGGATTCTAAAGTCGAGTTCCATACCCCAAAGATATCGTCAATAAATCTATACCAAATTGATGACTTGATGTTTCCCAAGATCTTAGGTGTTTTCTGCTCAAGGATATGCATAATAATTACAGCAAGGACTACTGCTACACTGCTCCCCACCGCTATACCTTTAATTTGTTTATAAAACTCCCCATTAAATCTTACATATCCGTTATTTGATACAAACCTTAATGCTCTTTCTAACCAATCAGTTGAAATGTTTAAAAGTTCTAAATTGTCTACATTTTCTCTTAACATGGACATAACATAGTCTATACCCTCTTCAATCGGAATACAAGGATATAATTGAACAACATCCATAGTAAACAGGATAGAGTTATTACTCAGGAGTTGTGAGTCATCATTTAATTTTTTAAGAAAATAGTATGTACTGTTGATATGGGCAGGAATTAAATTTAGTAACTGGTGCAGAAGCCTATCCAGCACCCATGCTATACTTTCAGTAGGTGATCCACAAGTAGATGCGATGGGTAGAAGGGGTAAGTCAAGGTTATGATCCTCTTACATAGTTCTCTTCATTTAGTAAACGACTATAAATCTATTTCTTGTCAAGATTGCAAAACATTTACTTTTGTCAGATTCTTTAAACACAATATTATTATTACTCTTTAAATTATTCAAAGCTTTCTTCTCTTGAGGAGATAAATTGGGTTTTGTTGCATAACAACGAAATTTCCCTAATATGTTTGCT
>NW_013684216.1:0-690 GCF_000517525.1 Limulus polyphemus | reverse complement strand
TTGCTCCCCACCGCTATACCTTTCATTTGTTTATAAAACTCCCCATTTAATCTTATATATCCGTCATTTAATACAAACCTTAATGCCTGTTCTAACCAATCAGTTGAAATGTTTAAAAGTTCTAAGTTGTCTACATTTTCTCTTATCAAGGACATAACATAGTCTATACCCTCTTCAATCGGAATACTAAAATATAATTGAACAACATCCATAGTAAATAGGATAGAGTTATTACTCAGGAGTTGTCAGTCATCATTTATTTTTTTAAGAAAATGGTATGTACTGTTGATATGGGCAGGAATTATATTTAGTAACGGGTGCAGAAGCCTATCCAGCACCCATGCTATACTTTCAGTAGGTGATCCACAAGTAGATGCGATGGGTAGAAGGGGTAAGTCAAGGTTATGATCCTCTTACATAGTTCTCTTCATTTAGTAAACGACTATAAATCTATTTCTTGTCAAGATTACAAAACATTTACTTTTGTCAGATTCTTTAAACACAATATTATTATTACTCTTTAAATTATTCAAAGCTGTCTTCTCTTGCGGAGATAAATTGGGTTTTGTTGCATAACAACGAAATTTCCCTAATATGTTTGCTACATGTTCAGTTATGTTTTGTGCTTTCGCTGCTGGTGCTTGAGGATGATCAAAAGGAGGGTTTTTAAAACGGAATAGCAGGTGGTTG
>NW_013684215.1:0-1781 GCF_000517525.1 Limulus polyphemus | reverse complement strand
ATAGAGAAAACTACACAAAACTAAAGTGGCAGTGCCAAGACGACAAATGATAGAGAAAACTACACAAAACTAAAGTGGCAGTGCCAAGACGACAAATGATAACATTTGTCGTCTTGGCACTGCCACTTTAGTTTTGTGTAGTTTTCTCACATAGTTGATGCAGACGTATAAAACACACGTAGTTGATACACACGTAATAAAACAAAACGTACTTGATGTACACTTATAAAATCCAATACGTAGTTGATGAATACTGTGCAGATCAGGTGGTAAATCTTATACGTTCATATAGCATATTATATCTAAAGACTAACAACAGTTCAATGGATGGAGGTTTGATTAAATTTTGTGTTTTTCATGACTTAAGCAGTATAAAAAGTAACACATAGTTGATGCACACGTATAAAACACACGTAGTTGATACACACGTATAAAAAGTAACGGAAGGAATTTACAGAACACAGACATATTGAAAGTCACATCTCATGTGAATGTAAGCCTCAACACGGGGATAAAATGACCAACAGGGGTTAGAATTCAGGAGCATAGTAAACGTACAAGATTTGACTACTGATATATAACAAAGATACAAGAAACCTAATTTATAACAGACTCAATCAACCTAGAATAGAAGTCGGCCAAACCTGGATACCCTTCTTGAAAACATTCAAAATAAGTTAGTTGATTGTCCTTATAAGGAGTCTATGGATACTTAGATGGTTATCAGACTTTCTAACATCAAGGACCAGGATTGAATCCCAGCCATTACTCCCACAAAAGTCAGCCGACAGGTAGGATGCAAACTCACCAGTAATTATAATATTTTCAAACTGTCCCAGTAAAAATACGTCAAATTACGAAAATTACTCTCGGGAAAAGCAGGAGAATAAATAAATAAAATTTAATCGAGAATCGAAGAGCATCCGGGGCCCTAAGGAGAGCCGTGAACCCCGGTCGTAATGGGGTTCGCCCGGAGCGCACATTCACTCTCCTCTCTCAGGCAAATATACACCCCCCAACTTTTAATTAATCTCCTACACACGTATAAAAAGTAACACATAGTTGATACACACGTATAAAACACACGTAGTTGATACACACGTATAAAAAGTAACACAGAGTTGATGCACACGTAGTTGATACACATAAGTAGTTAATTATTGATGTTTCTTAATTATACATGAAAGTTTTGTGTTTCTTTGTTTGTATTTAAACACAAACATACACAATGGGCCATCTGGGCTGAGCCCAACACGGGTATCGAAAACCAGTTTCTAGCGTTATAAGTTCGCAGAATTACTGCTATGCCACTGGGCGATATATGCAAGCCAATTACATATATCTTACGTGAATACATATACAAATTCGTAACACTAAACAAATACACGTGACTAGAAAATACGATGTTTCCGTACGAAGTGAGAGCATTTTTAATTGAAGTATTATTCTGAGTTTGTTGGGATGTAAGTCGTTGATTGTAAAATAAGTATTGGAATGTAAGTCGTTGGTTGTAAAATACATATTGGGATGTAAGTCGTTGATTGTAAAATACATGTTGGGATGTAAGTCGTCGATTGTAAAATACATGTTGGGATGTAAGTCGTTGATTGTAAAATACATGGTGGGATGTAAGTCGTTGATTGTAAAATAAGTATTGGAATGTAAGTCGTTGATTGTAAAATAAGTATTGGAATGTAAGTCGTTGGTTGTAAAATACATGTTGGGATGTAAGTCGTTGGTTGTAAAATACATGGTGGGATGTAAGTCGTTGATTGTAAAAT
>NW_013684214.1:0-1782 GCF_000517525.1 Limulus polyphemus | reverse complement strand
GTGTGAAAAGTAATGCTGAACGAACCAATAATGTTAGATCATACAATCAGTGTATTAACAACCTTCATCATAGCGCCCTCTCTCTTTTAATTTCTCACAATCAACTCTGTAACGTTTATCTTTTGCAGGGCTGTTCCGGTAGTCAGAGCTTTCAGTGCACGTCTGTTGTGCGACAAAATCCCTGGTCTTACACATGGTCAGAGACGGATCTGTTACCGAGGGCCAGATCTCTTGGTTGCTATTGGAGACGGGGTCAGAATGGGCCTCAGAGAATGTCAACGTCAGTTTGAGGGCCACAGATGGAACTGTACAAGTATAGGCAGCGACAACGTTTTTGGTCACGTGGTGGTTGTTGGTGAGCACTATGGGATTTTTCAATTTCTGTTATGTTTAAACATCATTACTATAACATACAGAGCAATTAGTATCAGATGATTTGATATAGGAAACGCTTTGAAAATTTACCCAAGTTTTACTCTGACATACGGATTCACTTAGTTACATAACAACGCCATGTTTTGTTTACCTAACTTTTACTTCGTATAAAAGTATAAAACCAGGGGCGGACTTGACTCTACAGAGATATATGTAATTTAGTGATAAATAATTCGCACGATCAGTAATTTTGAAACCACAGAATCTTTCACAAGATAGGATAAAACGTCATCAACAAAAATAATGTCAAGTAAAGCTATGCACATCATTATTAATAACACACAATTTAAACATTACTTTGATGGCAATAGATAGACAATGACTTCTGTGTTCTACTGACAGAGAAGTAAACAGTGTTTCTACGTACTTTTACAAGAGGCCTGTATAAAACAGATGGAAAAGTAAGGTACCAAACGTACCTGTCAAAAATAACACCGTACTGTTATATTAACACTTAACCTCTCCTTAAAGAAAGATATCTTCTACCTAAATCAAATCCAAAACCAGCCCGGCTATAAGTACAGCTATCGGGTAATACCGTTCCTACTTCTAATGATAACAGTTAATTATATATATCTTCTTTACCACCAAAGGTAAAACTGAAAAGAGAATCTGTGACGTATAGGCCTAAAGCATTCTTTGATTGGCCGTACCCTCTGCTGTGGACTGCAGTTTCACATATTGAGTCAGCAAACCAAAAATAGACAGTTAGGCCTTTTATAATGGTGAAGTTTATATAATATTTAGGTGTTTTTTGAGGAGTATTCAATTCACCATACAGATGTGTGAATAGTATCATGCTATTGATAGAGTACAATGTAATCTAAACATTTAACGTTTTGTGTCAGATCACTTATATAAAATATAGTATAATAATAATAATAGATAACATTTACCTTTGGAGAAATCTGTTACACGTACATACATATAATCATTAAAAAGTTGGAAGAGCTCATGTTCAGTACAACATTCGTTGTTAAAAAATGATTCATACTCAGTTGTCTTTCTAAACTCTTTGTGCACAAAATTCCTTAAGGGTTCGTAATTTTGCTGGCAACAGGCCCCACAGTAACAACAACAAAATATTATAATATTATATTTTACATAGAAAATTAATAATTTCATCAACTTTTATTGGTCTGTTCTTCACTGAGAGAGTGTTGTAACAGTCAGAAACATAAAATAATTAAATGTGAGGCAAAATGTGGATCCCATTGGCAGTGGACGATATAAAAACAAGTTGATAATTCGAACTGGAGCTAACCAGTGTTCTTAGTTGGTTAGGTTGTTTCTGTTCTACTTACTTTTATATATTAAGTGTCCTTAGTTGGTTAGGTTGTTTCTGTT
>NW_013684213.1:1215-2472 GCF_000517525.1 Limulus polyphemus | reverse complement strand
AACCCACCCCAGCCACTATACATCTGTATTAAAAGACCTACCAGTCACTATCCATCTATAATAAAACACCTACCAGTCACTATCCTTCTATAATAAAATATCTACCAGCCACTATACATCTGTATTAAAAGACCTACCAGCGACTATCCATCTATAATAAAAGACCTACCAGTTACCATCCATCTATATTAAAAAACCTACCAGCCACTATCCATATATAATGAAAGACCTACCAGCTACTATCCATCTGTATTAAAAGACCTACCAGGCACTATCCATCTGTATTAAATCTCCTACCAGCCACTATCCATCTGTATTAAAAGACCTACCAGCCACTATACATCTGTATTAAAACTCCTACCAGCCACTATCCATCTGTATTGAAAGACCTACCAGCCACTATCCATCTATAATAAAAGAACTGCCAGTTACCATCCATCTATATTAAAAACCTACCAGTAACTATCCATATATAATGAAAGACCTACCAGCCACTATCCATCTGTATTAAAACTCCTACCAGTCACTATCCATCTTTCATAAAGAACTACCAGTTACCATCCATCTATATTAAAAGACCTACCAATTACCATCTTTTTACATTAAAAGACCTACCAGCCACTATCCATATATAATTAAAGACCTACCAGCCACTATCCATCTGTATTAAAAGACCTACCAGCCACTATCCATATATAATGAAAGACCTACCAGTTACCATCCATCTATATTAAAAGACCTACCAGTTACCATCTATCTACATTAAAAGACCTACCAGCCACTATCCATATATAATGAAAGACCTACCAGCCACTATCCATCTGTATTAAAAGACCTACCAGCCACTATCCATATATAATGAAAGACGAACCAGCCACTATCCATCTGTATGAAAAGACCTACCAGCCAGTATCCATCTGTATTAAAAGACCTACCAGCCACTATCCGTCTGTAATAAAATACCTTTCATCTATTATCTATCTATAATAAAATACCTAGCAGCCACTATCTATCTATAATAAAACACCTACCAGTTACTATCCTTCTATAAAAAACATCTATCAGTCACTATCCATGTATAATAAAACACCTACCAGTCACTATCCATCTGTATTTAAAGACATACCAGCCACTATCCTTCTGTATTGAAAGACCTACCAGCCACTATCCATCTGTATTAAAAGACCTTCCAGTCACTATCCATCTGTATTAAAAGACCTACCAGCCACTATCCGTCTGTAATAAAATACCTTTCAT
>NW_013684213.1:0-526 GCF_000517525.1 Limulus polyphemus | reverse complement strand
CCAGCCACTATCCATCTATAATAAAAGACCTACCAGTTACCATCCATCTATATTAAAAGACCTACCAGCCACTATCCATCTGTATTAAAAGACCTACCAGCCACTATCCATATATAATGAAAGACCTACAAGCCACTATCCATCTATAATAAAAGAACTACCAGTTACCATCCATCTATATTAAAAGAACTACCAGTTACCATCCATCTATATTAAAAGACCTACCAGTTACCCTCTATCTACATTAAAAGACCTACCAGCCACTATCCATACATAATGAAAGACCTACCAGCCACTTTCCCATCTGTATTAAAAGACCTACCAGCCACTATCCATCTGTATTAAAAGACCTACCAGCCACTATCCATCTGTATTAAAAGACCTACCAGCCACTATCCATCTGTATTAAAAGACCTACCAGCCACTATCCATCTATAATCGAAGACCTACCAATTACCATCTATCTATATTAAAAGACCTACCAGCCACTATCCATTTATAATGAAAGACCTACCAGCCACTATCC
>NW_013684212.1:0-1783 GCF_000517525.1 Limulus polyphemus | reverse complement strand
GCTTAATTACAAACAATCACAAACAAACATAAGCACAGTTGAAGTTCTATCAACTGTCCGACTTCATTTAGGTTTACAGCTTTTAATAAACTAAAGTCATAATGTTGTCACGCAAGCCTTTTGTAGACCGCTTCTGGCATCACTTTGCTGTGATCGTGTTATACTCGCAATTCGATTTCCCCTCAACTTCTCTCTATCAGAAATTGACTCATTCTAATATACATAACAAACTGTTGTTCATTACTATAATCAACAACGAATAGGTTTAGAACTTAGTTTTATTTATTAGTGAGAGTATATTACATCTTCTTTCGCCTTTATACCAGTTTATTCGTTCGCTCTCACATCTCCCGGTCTTTTTCTCTTCTGTTAAACGTCTGTCTTTTTTTTTATCCCTTTCTTAAAAACCACGCCAAACTAGTCTCTTTCTGACTTTGTACTCCTGTTTTAATTGTAAAGTGTGATAATCATAGGGGGGGGGGGTCCTGTTGGCTCCATACTTCTGAATAAGAAAGGTAGCCCCTCTCTCTAATATCTTAATGACTTAGAGTGTTGTAATCCCCTAATTCATTAGAGACTGACCAAAACCTAGACATTTCCTCACCTTTCTATACCCCAACCAATAATTCATACATTTGACTGCATAACAGATCCACAAGAGAAAAATTAGCGACAGATATGACACAAAACCTTAAATTACACTTTGTGCTGGTATATTTTTTAATGAATAAACCCACAGCATTAACTGTTTAGAAATCTATAAATACTGGCCTACAGGGCTAGTATATACGTTTATTTCTTTAAGCTCTTCGAATTGTTTAGAGAAGTTTCAGTGGTTTCATGAGCTTTTGCATTCCAATATTCCAGGAGTCTGTAAGTGACCTGAATATTATAAATAATATAAGACGTTATTGGTTCCACAGTTTCTCTTTTCTGTTTCCAGCAGTTGGTTGGACTTGAGGCAAGATCTTAAGAAGCTGCTCCACCCCGTTGGCTCAAAGGTAAGTATGCAGGCTTACGACGTTAAAATTCTGATTTCGTGGACAGAGCACAGATAGCCCATTGTGTGACTTTGCGCTTAATAACAACCACACCAAATTAAACCTTAAGAAGCTAGACGTGTATTTATACTAAGAAAATAAAACATAATCTGTAGAGATACTTAACTAATACATATTTGCCTGTAAACATTGAAATGATGTCTCTTAGCAAGGTCGTATTAACTTAGAACGAAAAGCGGCTCACATGACGTCATAATGACTTAAGTTACGAACGCGTTTCATAGGTATCTTTTTGTTCAAAAACTTGTTGTTTTTTAACACTTAAGGTTCAAATAAGAATCAACTCACTTTAAACAATAAATATCTATAATATCTAATCCACGGGCTTTACAGCATCTTTACGATTAAACACAACCTTCCGATGAATAGTGAATATATATATCGTCTTTCAGCTTAACGACTCTTTCGCTCCGATCCGGAACAAAAGACTTAAGTCATCAGGATGCACTGCTGGATTACATTAACCTGAAACGTGTTTGGCAACACTCGGCTGGTTAATGGTCCTTCGGAGCTTCTAGTGATAAAAACTATTAACATTCTTTGCAGCTTTGTGAGCTGGTAATGATTCCAGCTTCGACAGACCCGATTTAATCAGAGCATTCTGTGTATTCTGTGGAATTTTTTAATTTCTTGTTAGCCTGAAAAAACAAACAAGCAGAAAAAAGCCAGAATCAAATCGGCAGCTCATCTGCAGTTCGTATTCTGAGACAGTTCCTGTTTTG
>NW_013684211.1:0-1784 GCF_000517525.1 Limulus polyphemus | reverse complement strand
AATAGAAAGCAGAGATGAATCCATTTTACCACAGAAATAGAGAGTTGGCAGGGCTTGAGTTTAGGGGGAGTTAACCAGAGCATCAATCCTGTTGTAAGAAATTGTTGTGAAAATGATCCTGTTGCAGAATGTCCATGGACATACGTAAATTTAAAGATAAGTTTTCACAACCTTACCAATTCATATCATTTATGTAGGCCTACTCTATTATAGGCCTATAATAAGGGCTGTGAAACTGTGCTCCACTTTAACTTTACACAACTCAAGCCCCAAGAGTTGCAACAGCCTTCAATTCCTGGACATTCTCATCAGCAAACAGAATGACAAGCTGACTACTATTGTATATTGGAAAGTAACTCATGGAGATAGATACTTAAATTTCTGGTCACACCATACATCTTCTGTTAAATGCAGTATTATCCAGTATCTTCATAACAGAGCTAAAAACATCTGCAGCAAAGAATCCATCAGAACTAAACACCAAAATATCATGGAGTATTTTAAACAGTTTCATTACAAAAAGCTTGAAAACCAGCAGAACACCAACTGTTACAAAGAAAATAAATCTACCATAACTTACCTTCCTTATGTGAAAAAATAAATTGAATTGTGAAGAAATTCACCATTGACATATATAGGAAATCTTACAAAACACTCGGCTCCATCTTTGTCAAAACTAAACAAAGAACAACTTAAGATATTACCATGTTCCTTTAACAGATCTACTTTGGATAAACTGTAAGTCATTGTGGAACAAGAATGAAAGAACGTAAAGACTATGCATAGCATATGGTAGACACAAAATAGACAGGGATAATTACAGCTTCATCAATTCAGATAAGTTCTGGAAAGGAAGAAAAATCAAGAAATCTTGTATCTGATGGAAGTCTCGAAGACCTTAAAGGATTGGTTAGACAACTGAGTACTCACAATGGATGAAATAAACCACAGGACAGCAGTGTTTCAACAGCAACTTAAAAGGACATGTTGACAGAAACTGCTGAAAAAAAAAGCCTAAAAAATAAAAATTGCTCCCAGAAGACATTAGAAGGAAGTGTAAAACATGGACAATACAGTTGAGACTCTGAGGATAAAACCTTAAGGATGAGTCCCAGAAGCCAAACAGATCCAAGAAACAACAATGAACTAACCAGACACTGGAAAACAAGAAACAGCTGGACATCAGGGGCTAAGTTTAGCTGAGAATATTCCATCTGCCACAATTGAGTTAAGGAGTTCATTATTTGAAGAAACCATTTTAAAAGTTAGTGAATTAATTGATGGAAAGCTTTGCAATATTTTGATTGATACTGGTTCTACAGTGACCACTGTTCAATCCAATTTGATAGTGAAAAGTTGGAAACTGTGTACAGAAAATGGATTGATCCTAATGGCAAGTGTTCATACAGTTCCTTCAAGGGGAAAGTTAGAAGTCACTGTATTGATGGAAAGTTACTTTGTGTAATAGATGTGTGGGTAATTGGCATAGAGGAAGAGTACATATTTTAAAAGACTTCATGCAAAAACTTGGATGCAATATTACACAAGCTTTAAACAGTTTCATTGTCTATGACCAGAAAATCTCTGCACAGTACATGACAGTTACAGCACTAGAGTTTGAACTTCCAGTAACAAGGATGGAAGTACTAGATAATAAAGAAAGCAAACCTAAAAGTGCAACAAAGCAGAATTCAGGAGAAAACGTGGTTATCTACTGAGATCAAGCTTTAGAAGTACATTGGCAAGAGAATAGTAGATGGTTACCTTCAGAAAAGATGTTCCAT
>NW_013684210.1:0-1784 GCF_000517525.1 Limulus polyphemus | reverse complement strand
GTTTCTAACGTAGTTAATCCAACTTACAGTCTAGCCAAGTAGATGTTTCTAATATAGTTAATCCAACTTACAGTCTAGCCAAGTAGATGTTCTTAATGTAGTTAATCCAACTTACAGTCTAGCCAAGTAGATGTTTCTAACGTAGTTAATCCAACTTACAGTCTAGCCAAGTAGATGTTTCTTAATGTAGTTAATCCAACTTACAGTCTAGCCAAGTAGATGTTCCTAATGTAATTAATCCAACTTACAATCTAGCCAAGTAGATGTTTCTAATGTAATTAATCCAACTTAAAGTCTAGCCAAGTAGATGTTTCTAATGTAGTTAATCCAACTTACAATCTAGCCAAGTAGATGTTTCTAACGTAGTTAATCCAACTTACAGTCTAGCCAAGTAGATGTTCCTGAAGTAGTTAATTCAGTTTATAGTACTATCAATATTCACTGACAGACCAACCATACACATCACGTGGACCACATCCGAGTAGATTTCCGGCAGGGGAAGCCAATCTATAATTCCGGTAATTATATTGTGTCTTTAATTCAATACTGGCACGGTAATCTGGCGAATATTTCGAGGTCAGTACACTTCCGCCTGTAGTAAAACGAACAGCGCTCGTCAGTACGGTAGAACAAAACTACAACTGGTACAAGCATTATAACATTTCTCACAGAAAATAGTTTCATCGACTCGTCTATTACATTTAAACTAATACTTTTTCCCACACACTGGTTATGCACGAGAAAATGTGGTCAAGATTAGTCGAAGTAGAAACTATCCTTAAACCGACCGAGCAACTGTGGTTAGGTCGAGGATGAAGCAGAAACTTTTGTATTTACTTTTAATTTCATTTAGCGAAAGTGCTGCCCTCTTTCCTTCAAGTTAGAAACTGAAAATTTCTGTAACAAAACCAAATTTAATCGTTTTAGATTTTTTAAATTTATAGATTATTTCGGAAACGCTTATATTTTCCAATGCAATGTCCAAATAAATGTTCAATATTGAGACTACACCCAGCTCCAGCTACTTATCGCTAGAGGGTCAAAGTTTTGTTTGCTGTTCAGCCACACACATCTTCCCCCCTGTAGGCATTATAACCACGCCAGAAAGGCTATCATTGTATTTGTGGCCGAACTAATGCATGATACAATAACAATCGTGTTGGTCTAACTTTATATGTACTCAGAAGAGTACTATAGTTTAATTAGATAAAACACTGTAATGCACAACAAAAATAAACACACAACTATAAGGGTTTAAAGTCCCCTTTCAACTCAACGTTCAAGATAATACAGAATCTTGAGATCACCTCATATGATTACTATAAAACACTCAGTACTTTAGCTTCAGCATCACGGTGTAGTTAAAGTATTAATTCTGTTGTTGTGTAGTTCCAACGTACTGCTATAAACCATTAAAAAACAACATTTGAATTCACGTAAGTGACTGAACTCCAAATTAAACCGTTAAAGGTAATATATAATCAGTTAGGCTTAGCTCTTACATCAGGGAAGAGAAAAGCTCCTATGTGGACACGTCACTGTACAAAAAACAACAAAAACTTTTAGCCACTAATTAACAATACTGAAGAGTTGTCTGTCCTCCATCAATCAAATCAAAACTTCTGTAGATGAGATTGAACTTTCTATTTTACTTATACATATTCTTAATGTGTTTGGTTCTTGGTAAGGGTATCAAAAATAGTGAAAAGTTAGTAGAGGTCACTGTAAAGGATGGTTATCAAGGGCAGTGACAAATTGGTTGGGGGTCTTTGTTAAGGATGGTT
>NW_013684209.1:0-1784 GCF_000517525.1 Limulus polyphemus | reverse complement strand
GAGTATTTGTACGTTTTAGAAAGTTTAGCTGAGAGTCTGTTCGGCTACGGGACGCGAACCACGAACTCTGGGATTCACGGTCTGCTTGTAGAAAATCTTTGTTTGTTTGTTTGTTGTTTAAGATTAAGTTATTAGTAAAAAAAAGTATTTTTTTTTCTTTCTAATTATCGTTGCGGTTATAACTACCATAGATTAGACAGTATTGTTCTACGATTAACAACGTTAATTATTGTTGCGGTTATAACTACCATAGATTAGACAGTATTGTTCTACGATTAACAACGTTAATTATCGTTGCGGTTATAACTATCATAGATTAGAGTTTGTGAAACAATAACAGTATTAAACATACACATATACTGTAAGATGAAATTCGATACATCTTATGTATTTGTTCTACGATTAACAACGTATATTTTGAAAGTTTTGAAATCAGACTATAAATAATGAGAAAAACAACAGTCATCACTATTACACGTCACGTCTAAATCCTGCCTTCTGTTATCCGATTGGCTGTTGTGGACTAAGGAGGTGGAGCCTGTAAAGCTCAGCTCAATGCAGAAGATGTTTCTATGTAAATACGATATATATATATCGATAAGACTCACGATTATCAGAAGAAATAAAGACAGATGTTGGAGAAAACATTAAGTTTTATAGCGAGAAAAACTGTTAAAAGAGTCATTAATTCGAGGGTTCCCGTGTTAGGAAGACGCGCTCTATCGGCGTTTGTTCAACTTAACAAAGAACTGGAATTTTATAGACTGATAACAATCACAAGAAGAAAACACAAAAATTGCAGGGAAGTACACATTCTTACTAACTCTGAGCGCTGTACACGTGATCCCACTTTGTTGTATGTCGAACACCCCCTATGAATTTCGAATTAAACAGCTTCATTTGTTTGAGAAACAATTTATTAACTTAAGATTCGTTTCACGTGGAACTTTTCATCTCGTTTGGAAGCTTTTACCTTTCATTTATTAACTGTAATAACTGAGACAGCGTCAGAGTTATGGATTCTTCGTATGTGGCTCACTATCAACACCGGCGTCCGTCTTTTCTGATTGACGATATTCTTGCTCCGAAGCCGCAAATCTGCCGCGGTTTCAAGGGAAGTTCGTGTGACACCACGACCACCACCTTACGAGCCTCCGTACCTCTGTACGCCTCGCCGTATTTCTCGTCCACAACGGCCGCTACCTGCCACTATCTGGGGAAGGCCCTGGAGCACAGCCCGCTGATATTCTCTGCTGCAGGTAAGCCGTTGATACATTTAATGTTTGTCAAGTTGGTGAACGCGGTCTTTAAACTGACCAAGATAATACGAAACCATTGACCGCACGAAGCTGCGTTTTTGAGAGAATACTTAAATCCTATAAACTTTGTGATAAAGTTTTGGAGTTTTTTTGTTTTGTTTTTTATATAAAAGCGTGTCTATAATTGTAAGTACAAAATGTAAAAAAAAAAAACTATTTAAGAACTGTGATATGAGGGGGTTTATTAGTTTCTAAAATGAACGGATGTAAAAGAGAACCATATATCAAACTTCAGAAAGTTTAAACTAAAATATTACACGTGGAAATAATGTTTGGTGTTAATTACGTGTGGAAATAATGTTTGGTGTTAATTACACGTGGAAATAATGTTTGGTGTTAATTACGTGTGGAAATAATATTTGGTGTTAATTACACGTGGAAATAATGTTTGGTGTTAATTACACGTGGAAATAATGTTTGGTGTTAATTACACGTGGAATAATGTTTGGTGTTAATTACACGTGG
>NW_013684208.1:0-1784 GCF_000517525.1 Limulus polyphemus | reverse complement strand
TTGTAGACTCATTCAAACCAGTTTCTTCATTCCTTCTGTATGATCACATTAACACGAGCCCTTGCCCGGAGAGAGCTACCTGATCAGCTTACACCTCATAATGATCACAGTGATTGTGATCATTATGAGGTGTAAGCTGATCAGGTAGCTCTCTCCGGGCAAGGGCTCGTGTTAATGTGATCATACAGAAGGAATGAAGAAACTGGTGTGATTCAAAGTGATCATTATGAGGTGTAAGCTGATCAGGTAGCTCTCTCCGCATATTTAACACAACCACCTCGGTTTGGAGGTTTTAAAGTTTCTTTCTTCTGAGAGAAACTGAATAAGTTTTTAAAAGAGATTAGTTATATTTTAGTTTCGGTGTTACCATGATCGTGATACAATTTCAAGTTTTCTCGGCGATAAGATGTTGATTTCTTTCAGTTCCGTTAATTCGTTCAATACAAACAACTGACTTCAATCATCTTGATAGTTCCACTGGTGTGCGTTGGTCAGATTGTGGAATAAAGATTGTATTCAACCGTGATAAAAATTTATGGCTCGTTAAACCAGAGAGTAAAGTCAAGAAGTAAACCCACTACATTTATTATCAACCCATTAAATGTGAACTTATGGCTTATTACAATCCTAACAGCATCAAGGTTGGTTTTTATAAGATATTCCATTTTTTTCATATGATTTATTTCTTATTCCCTAAAGTGGAAACAGTTAATAATCGTTCATAGAGACGGAACTAAACAGCTGTTAGTCAGAATTTAGCATATGTTCACTTCATTTCACCTGGTGAAATTCACTGATATCAACGTATAGGAAAACAGCAACGGAAAGTCGTCCATTTTACTGCGTTATTTAAAAAATATGACGTTAGGTAACATAGTTAGATTAACCGTTAGATAACATAGTTAGATTAACCGTTAGAAATATGACGTTAGATAACATAGTTAGATTAACCGTTAGATAACATAGTTAGATTAACCGATAGAAATATGACATTAGATAACATAGTTAGATTAACCGTTAGAAATATGACGTTAGATAACATAGTTAGATTAACCGTTAGATAACATAGTTAGATTAACCGTTAGAAATATGACGTTAGATAACATAGTTAGATTAACCGTTAGATAACATAGTTAGATTAACTGTTAGATAACATAGTTAGATTAACCGTTAGATAACATAGTTAGATTAACCGTTAGAAATATGACGTTAGATAACATAGTTAGATTAACCGTTAGAAATATGACGTCATATAACGTAGTTAGATTAACCGTTAGAAATATGACGTCATATTACGTAGTTAGATTAACCGTTAGAAATATGACGTTAGATAACGTAGTTAGATTAACCGTTAGATAACATAGTTAGATTAACCGTTAGAAATATGACGTTAAATAACATAGTTAGATTAACCGTTAGAAATACGACGTTAGATAACATAGTTAGATTAACCGTTAGAAATATGACGTCATATAACGTAGTTAGATTAACCGTTAGAAATATGACGTTAGATAACGTAGTTAGATTAACCGTTAGATAACATAGTTAGATTAACCGTTAGAAATATGACGTTAGATAACGTAGTTAGATTAACCGTTAGATAACATAGTTAGATTAACCGTTAGATAACATAGTTAGATTAACCGTTAGATAACATAGTTAGATTAACCGTTAGAAATATGACGTTAAATAACATAGTTAGATTAACCGTTAGAAATATGACGTTACATAACATAGTTATATTAACCGTTAGATAATATGTTACGTAACGGTTTAAATTTTGT
>NW_013684207.1:0-1785 GCF_000517525.1 Limulus polyphemus | reverse complement strand
CGGATTCTAGCGTTGTAAGTCCGCAGACATACTACTGTGCCACTGGGGGCCTAACAGAGAAATGCCTTAGAACACCTAGATGGCCTTGCATTCTCAGAATATTTGAACGGCATAATTACAATCGCTTCCCAATCATCAGAAACAATTTGTTTGTTTGGCCATGTATAACAACATTTTATGGAGGGAGGGTGTTTGATTGGCCATGTATAACAACATTTTATGGAGGGGGGATAATTTGAGCAAAAAGGAACTGTTCTTGTGCTTCAGTTAAATTGACAGAGAAATGCAGTAGAACACATGTTCATAGTGCTGGTTTTTAATCCATTTCACACATGACGTTTGGTTTTACATTTAAACTACAGTTAAAATTACTGACTGCACAATTTATGGCATATTATAATATTATTTTTCGTAATACATACATTTAACACATCAGTTTAGCTACAATTATCTTATAATCACAATATTATTTACATCGCTTAACACTTAAAGGTTTCTATAAAAAATATATAAAATACTGAGTTAGTTATCATATCTTTTGTATTGAGATCGAAAAATAAATTTCAAATTCAAATGAAAAAATTAAATTTCACCAGTTTTAAACATAACTTAGGAAACAAAAACATAGGAAAGTGGTTATTGAAACTCGCAAAATATATTTATCAATACAATCTTTACTGTATAAACTAAATAAATTAAACAGTTTTCTTTTTCTTCGTTTTTTTTTTTTCTGCGTTAGTGTGAGGCAACAGTGGCTTCTTCTTGGGTACTCGTGAGCTGGTGGGCGCTGCCCTGAATATTTGTCCGCCTCCCCAAAACCTTCTACTAAAAACTACAGCTCACATAATACTTTGTCTTCTGGCGCCATGCAACTGTAAAGAAGAAAACCCCACCCAACGAAACATCATCCAATCCGTGATTAGTTCTTTTACCTTGTCACGCCAATCAGAGTAAGAACTGAGAATATTTAATGTGCTTCAACTTGGTAAATTTAGGTTTACTACAATATAATTGAGAATTAATGAAAACATTTTCTAACCACAATTTTCCTACTTTAGAATTGCCTAATTTAACTTAACCCTAACCTTTATAGCAGCCTAATTTAACTTCATCCTAATCTTTAGAGCAGCCTAGAGTAACTTAAACTAAAGTTAACCCTAACCTTTATAGCAGCTTAGTGTAACTTAACCCTAACCTTAAGAGCTGCCAAATGTAAGTTAAACCTAACCTTTACAGCTATCTAATGTAACTAAATCCTAACCTTACCGATGAGATTTCGAAACATTTGGTTTTTGAACTGATTATGTATCAAGTAACTTATGAGCCCATGACTTTGTTGTTACAATAGAGGGTCCTAAGAACACAGGACTCACTTAGAAAAACTTAAAATACTTCCACTATTGTAGTTATTAATTCCCTAAACTACCGAGATCCCCTATGTATTTTACATAGAAAATTAATGTTAATTTAATTAATTAAGAAAAAGACTGAGATTACCAACAATTTTAGTTGGTTCTTTACCTTGAGGGTTGTAACAAGTAAAAGCATAAAATTACTCAAATTCCCTGACTGAAGTTAAGAGTTAACCGAGTTAACTGTAAAATTATTTTTTTAACATCCGGGTATTTTGTATCTCAGTCGATTCAATCGTTGTTGTTGTTAAACAACTGTGAACTTTTTTATCTTGTTGCACGGGACGAAACCCGAGAACATCGGATTAAACATTCGTTAATTCCGTTTGACCTCTAATATTTTTGTTTTTCCGTTTGAATAGTTTGGGGAAAG
>NW_013684206.1:0-1785 GCF_000517525.1 Limulus polyphemus | reverse complement strand
TAATCGTATTTTATGTCCTAATGGGGCGATAAAACGGGTTTTGTACTGTAATAATATACTATTTTATTACATTATTTACTGTCTGACACGATTAACTTATAATCGTATTTTATGCCCTCTTTGAAAATAGTTCTGGTGTAATGTAAATAGTAAAGTCGACGACAAATGTCTTCTCAAAATCCAATTAATTTCTCTTCCAAAATTATGCTAATTTTTATCAACCTGCTCAGGAGCTATATATATTTCAACAAGTTTTTGAAGAGTTAATTGACAAACAGTTTTCTGGAAAGCAGTGTTAGACCAAAAGCACGTTTTAGAACGAGTTCTCTTTCCTATTTCATTATGGATTTTCAATGAAGACTAAACGTCACCGTTAAAAATAAATCTTTATAGTGTTACGAATGTTTTCGAGTTCAAGAAAAACACCATTTAAAGACCACTTGATAATACACCATGACTTCGAGACCAAAGTATTGATTTTATAAAGTAACAACATAGGGAAAAACAGCTACCGAACCTCAATCAGTTTATCCAGTTAGTGCGTCGTGATAACCTGCTGAAGCAACTTTAACTAAAAACGTTTTAATAAATTATTTTTATTAAAATAATAAATAATAAATAATTCGTGATCTTATTAGCAATCAAATCATTAAGTTTGAAGCGAGCCTGTCTTCTAATTCCTTGCGCTCGTCTAATTAATAGAACTTCTAATCACCAGGAAAGATTTATAGAAATAATTAGAGAATTTCGTGCGGTTTCTTCTCTTGTAATCTACCTCCAACAGATCTAAGTAAAACACTTGTAAAACAACAACAACAACAAAAGTAGAATTATTGTAAAGGAACAACTACTATAAAAACGTCTTTTACAGTATTACAGTCAGTTTTTTTCCTTGATCTCAACCAACTACTGGAGACAATTGATGCATTAATCGTGTTTTTACTTTAACACAAGCATATCCTTGTGTAGAATCCAATACGTTGTTCTACAGCACGTCTCCATTGTTCAAGTCACGTGCTTCTGACACCGAATAATGATGATTCATTAGTCAGTTCTTATATACAAAAAATAGTTCTTTTTACTGGGGAAAATTCACGAAACAGAAGCACAGTTACGTCGGAATATAATAATAACCTTTTTAGTGAGTATAATATAACATAATTTCTAGAGCTTGTGTCAAATTAATACATGAATATTATCATTTGATATTTTTGTGTTTTTACCTATTAGTTGCAACAACGTGGACGTGGCTTCATGCAGGACGGAAAATTAATATAATTCAAATTCATTCCCTAAAAGTTCTCTCGCAAAGGATACATTTCGTTCTCTTCGTGTTTATAAAACTCATAAAAATCGCTAGTATTGATCAGATCAAATTATTTCATCACAGCAACCAACATCTTTCCGGTTTTATCTGAACAACTTGGACTCTTTTGTGTGAAAGACCACAAAACAGATCGTTTACTCACGTACATATATTAAATGTTCACAAGATTACTTGAAGTTACGCACTAGTAACTGTTATTAAAGAAATGTAACCGTGATAGTTACGTAGAATAACTATTGTTCAGGAAATGTAACCGTGATAGTTACGTAGAATAACTATTGTTCGGGAAATGTAACCGTGATAGTTACGTAGAATAACTATTGTTCAGGAAATGTAACCGTGATAGTTACGTAGAATAACTATTGTTCGGGAAATGTAACCGTGATAGTTACGTAGAATAACTATTGTTCGGGAAATGTAACCGTGATAGTTACGTAGAGTAACTATTGTTCGGGAAA
>NW_013684205.1:0-1785 GCF_000517525.1 Limulus polyphemus | reverse complement strand
ATAAAAGGTGGTGTCTATTTACTTATGACCAAGCTGTGTATATTCTACTTTTACCTATATGACTAGCTTATAAAATGTACAAATCGTGCCCACAACCACTGTGACACACATTTCAAGACTTAGACCAAGACTTTTTTTTGTTGTAATATCTTGTCGACTTTCTTAGTTTCTTAAATTGTTTTTTATATATTTTCTGTTATATGGATTAATAAAAAGTCAACCTAATTTTTCCTTTTATTTTTAAAGGGCTCACCTATTGACGTGAGTAACATGACATTCTTGTGATTGTTTAAAATAGTTCTGGTTTTAATAAGTGCAACTTGTATTAATATTCTACTAGTCGTATAACAGAAGACCAGCTCTGCAAATAGGAGAAGTATCGTTATTGAAATCACATGCCTGTTTAATAAAATGTTGCTGTGTCAGACTCCATTATTTACTATTCAGATATATTTCGAATGGTCGAACACTCTATTTTTCGGTTTTGTCACTTATCTGTTGGTTTCAATTTACTTGAGAATACGACGTACGTTTCGTGTCTTATTCGTTACATTTAAAAGAATATCGATTACAGAAACTTTGTATTTAAGCTTAACTAAGATTTAACCATATTCACACTGTCACGTCATCACATCCACGTTAAATCTCATATATTCATATTTAAGTATTTGAAACACATATCTTTTATAAGTATATGTTTATGTTTCATACTGCTCTAACGCTTGGAGAATGTTCGTTTATACCCGTGCTTAGTAGCAAAACAAGGACAAGCATATGTTTACGTTTAATAAATCTTTTCTTCCCACAGCTATAGCTTTATTCGTTTTAATTTTCTCCACTAGATGGCTTGTTCGCTCCAGACCTATGAAGGGAGCAGAAGTTATACACGAAGGGTGGGTTCCTTCTTGTTATTTAGAAAAGAAAATAGGTGAAAGTTTTACAAAGTCGGAAACAATCACGGAAATAAACCCAGATCCAAAAGAAAAGGAAATAATCACCAGAAGACAGTAAGTATCCATACTCCAGGTTCATATTTGTCAAAAGTACATTATTCAAGTTTATGGTTCATTTTCATTATTGTGGTTTTGTTTTCAAAATGCATCTTATGGTATTTTTAACGACTTAGATCACAAAAATGAGCCAAGTTTATACACTTTGGCTCTGTTAAGTTATAAGTGGTTATATCAACAATGGAAGGCTTCATCTCCTAAATAGAGGGACCAGTTAAAAACTTTAGCGATCACATGAAATCTGTCTAGCCGACAGTGGTTGATTTTACTTAGAGCCATTAACGGCCGATTGGAAACATGTTAATATATTTATATACAAAAGGGTCGTTTTAAATAGCAAGAAAATGAACGATTTATACTTAGCCATAGAATAATTTTATTTCTTAAATGCTTTAAATTTTAGAAATATTTGATTTTAGGCTTTGCAGACACCATTCTTCGACCATATATAAATAAATTGTTCTTTATACAAATACTAATAATAGAGCTTTGGTGTTTTGCAGAAAAATTCCTACATCTGATAACAGCTAACACAAGAGAATATGTTTTAAATGACATAAACTTGTCACCTTTTTTCATTGTCCATGCTATATCATAGTTTGAAAGGGTCAGTTTTATGCTATATCATAATTTGGAAGTCAGTATCCATGCTATATCATAGTTTGAAAGTCAGTATCCATGCTATATCATAGTTTGAAAGTCAATATCCATGCTATATCATAGTTTGGAAGTCAGTATCTATGCTATATCATAGTTTGAAAGGGTCAGTTTTATG
>NW_013684204.1:0-1785 GCF_000517525.1 Limulus polyphemus | reverse complement strand
CTAAATATTATTGATTATAAACTAAATATTATTGATTATAAAATAAGTATTATTGATTATAAAATAAGTATTATTGATTATAAAATAAATATTATTGATTATAAAATAAATATTATTGATTATAAAATAAGTATTATTGATTATAAAATAAGTATTATTGATTATAAAATAAGTATTATTGATTATGAAATAGATATTGTTGATTATAAAATAAGTATTATTGATTATAAAATAAATATTATTGATTATAAAATAAGTATTATTGATTATAAAATAAAATATTACTGGTGATATAAAGTGTAAGTAATAACCTAACTAGAACCAATATTTACATGACTTAAAAAAGATTAATATTTTAAATAATTCTTTTTGTCATTTTGAGATCTAATGATGCTAAAACACCGTATAGGTCAAGGTTATATTCATGACGTCACCTATAATAAATAAAATACCAGGAGTAGGTATATATTTATGGTAAGGTCAAGGTCATATTCATGACTTCACCACTGGATGTACTTAACATGTTGTGTTATAAATAAAATGCGAGAAGTAGGTTTATATTTATGTTAAAGTCAAGGTTATATTCATGACGTCACAATTAGATGTATTTAACACGTTGTATTCAGTTCTTGTTTTTTTCCTATCCAGTTTTAGCTGTTTTTAAGTTTGAATTTTTAAAGTGTGTGGGCTTACAAACAACGCTAGTTTTCGCTATGACGATTATAATGGAATATTCTATAAAGAGATAGCACTGAACTTGTGAAACAGTCATTTAAATGTTGGACTTTAGTTATACTTAATCCATGTTGTAGAACAATGTTTAGAAACAAAGCTAGGAACTTTTAAAAACAGTAGTGTTCCAAATTAGCTAAACACTACTGAACAACATAAGAACTTTTAAAAACAGTAGTGTTCCAAATTAGCTAAACACTACTGAACAACATAAGAACTTTTAAAAACAGTAGTGTTCCAAATTAGCTAAACACTACTGAACAACATAAGAACTTTTAAAAACAGTAGTGTTCCAAATTAGCTAAACACTACTGAACAACATTATTGTAAAGTTTCTGTAATCAGTTGTTTAACAACGGTGTTTATAAGCGACGCCCGATCCTCTGAAACTACTAGTGAGTAGTGTCCTGGAAAGTGTACCATAAATAACGTCTCGTTAGAGCCGAATCACGCTCCTAACTTTGTGGCTGTGGATACATTATAAGAGTAACAGTCAACCCTCATTATTACCTTCTTTCTAACTATTACCTCAAAATCAAGACATTCTAAAGCAGATATCCTTTGCGTAACTTATGTTTGATATACAAAACGGTATTTATCAATAGAAAAGGAATATTTCTGCTCGTGTTTAAACTTCTGTAGTTAACGTAAAAAATAGTTACTAGTATGAAAAATTACGATTTTCTAAATCAGAAATTTGTGTGTATTTTTATAGATCAGTAAATGTTATACCACAGCCGCCATTGTTATCTGGCGTTTAGTTGGTCAGTATAGTGACCAGAGAGAGAAAACGTTAAGTTTAGTTGAACCAAAACCTCCTTAGTTTTAGTTCAAGAGTGCTTTCACTGATACCGGTGATGGAGGAAAAAATTCCCCAGACCATATTATCGTGTAATCTTTCAGTAATCCTCCCTACAACTGCCCATACGTCATCGATTATCTGGATCATGACGTTTCTGCTGGCCGCCATAGCCCAAGGAGTGTAAGTTAGAGATGTGTAATCTTTCAGTAATCCCCCCTACAACTGCCCATACGTCATCGATTATCTGGATC
>NW_013684203.1:0-1785 GCF_000517525.1 Limulus polyphemus | reverse complement strand
TAAAATATCAGAGATTGAAGTCAACAAAAAGCCCAGATGTCATAATTTAGGAAACTCTCATATTCGATGAATCTCTGTATAATAAAAAAAAACTGATTTGTTAAGACCAACATTTCCTGCTATCAGTTGTAGAACAAAAAATTATTTTATCTATTACATACTTTTCTCAAACACTCAAATGTTACAATAAAATGAACCACAATGTAATGTCCACTGAGCAAGTAGGTTTTCTTTCTTTTCTAACATATTGTTAATTTTTAGCTATGTTGTTATGGTAACTGGCAATGGTGGTGTTATAAATGTGACTCAAATACTGCAGCATTGTTACCCACATGCTATTAGTGTTGGTTTTAACCAAGCTCTGAATCATTTAAAAAATAAAAATGATGTTATATTTATTTGCACCAAATTTCTCTTCTTACAGCTACAAAATTTTGAATCATTGCAAATCTAATATCACATATCAAACATTCTATATAATAGTTTGAAGCAACAATTTCTGCAAATATATGCCAGACTAGTCATGTGGTCTCATTATTAAACAATCCCTACTTTCTCTATACTGTGGTAGAATTAAAAGTTGCTATTATTAATTTAATTATTTAAACATTATTGATAGCACTGTGCTGTCATATAATGCAATATATCACACAGAGCAACTGTCTTATGGTATCACTAGTATTCTAAGAATTCATTAGTACTTTCATCTCTCTTTCCCTCACACCAATGAAACTATGAGGAGAGTTCACAAAAACAAATTTTACTTCTTATATATTGGACAAAAATGTAGCTACCAGGTTACTGTTAGTAGTTCGATATCCATCAACTGCTACAAGGTGTTTTCTTACAACATGATATTGCAAGGCTTTACTGCTACAAATTATTTTTTGAATAGAATGTCCTCGTCCAAAATGTAGTCCTGTTATAGTAATGTGTGTTTCCATCCTTTCAAGGACCATCTGTTTAGACAACACTTACAAATTCAGTAGCAATTAGGTGTTTTAAAAGTTTCAGGTGTTTGAAACACCACATCAACAAATTTCATGAGACAATGGAATAAGTGTGTGATACTTAAAGAAGCCTATACTGGTTAACTTTTGTTAGATGCAGTTTGGCAATAGGAAATAAAGCCTTCTTTCTTTCTGAACACCCTCATCATATCTCACCATGTCTTTCTTCAAAGGCTTCCCAAGAGAGATTTATATTTGGTTTTCTTGGTAAATGGATGGTACAAGCTCGCCTATAAACATCACGTACAGCTTCAGCTCCATGCTTTTCCATGTATCGTGCATACTGTGAAACAAAGAACACTGGTTTATATTTCAACTATAGATTTTTACAAAACTCAATTACAGTAGAAAAAAAAAACTATTAACATGGACTATTTTACAATTCTGTAACTATATTTACATAAATATATTGTAATTTAAGTACAAAACTAAATGTTCAATCATTTGGCGAACAGTCATGAAATAAATGAATATTAACCTTTTCCCAATTATGACAGTAATGTCACCCTTACCCATCATGTGTATAAACTTCTATTTAAGCCTTAAAGGTTTCAAAACTACAAGGGAAGTTTCTCCAAATGTCAGAAAACTAGTTTATATTTAAATATCATGATACTGATAATATATAACACGCAGCATAAAACACTTTAGATACTAACCTAAAACAATGTTCAAAATACAATTTATAAGGACAGGTGAACTGACCACTTTAACTCTATCGCCACAGGTATCCTTTGCTGCACACGACACAAGGTTTTAGTGTTTTGTATTTAAA
>NW_013684202.1:0-1786 GCF_000517525.1 Limulus polyphemus | reverse complement strand
TGGAGATATTTTGTTATATTTACAGTACATTAGGATGCTCTAGGTGTATAGTAATCTGTTTATTAACTCAGACATATTAACCTTGAAGATATTTTGTTATATTTACAGTACATTAGGATGCTCTAGGTGTATAGTAATCTGTTTATTAACTCAGACATATTAACCCTGGAGATATTTTGTTATATTTACAGTACATTAGGATGCTCTAGGTGTATAGTAATCTGTTTATTAACTCAGACATATTAACCTTGAAGATGTTTTGTTATATTTACAGTACATTAGGATGCTCTGGGTGTATAGTGATCTGTTTATTAACTCAGCCATATTAACCTTGAAGATGTTTTGTTATATTTACAGTACATTAGGATGCTCTAGGTGTATAGTGATCTATGAGAAACATCCCAGTGTATTACAATACAGAGAGAGTAAGTTGATTTTGATCTTTATGTAGCTATATCAAGATGTTTCTTTCGTCGTTAGAGTGACTGAATCACAATAATGATTATTAACCATGTTTAGAATATACATTAATGTTAACTATTAAATATATTATAACTATCTTACCATCCATATAACAAGGAACATAAGATAAATTATAACTATCTTACATCCATATAACAAGGAACATAAGATAAAACTTATAGCTATCTTACCATCCATATAACAAGGAACATAAGATAAATTATAACTATCTTACCATCCATATAACAAGGAACATAAGATAATGGTACAATTTACGTTTTGCTGTACGGATCTTCTACATAACATGTAGATAATGTAAATATAAGACATGTAGTTGTACTAATCATTATTAATTTAAACACAAGACGTGTAGTTGTACTAATCATTATTAATTTAAACACAAGACATGTAGTTGTACTAATAATTATTAATTTAAACACAAGACATGTAGTTCTACTAATCGTTGTTCATGTAAACACAATACATGTAGTTGTACTAATCATTGTTCATTTAAACACAAGACATGCAGTTGTACTAATCATTGTTCATGTAAACACAATACATGTAGTTGTACTAATCATTGTTAATTTAAACACAAGACATGCAGTTGTACTAATCATTGTTCATTTAAACACAAGACATGTAGTTGTACTAATCGTTGTTCGTGTAAACACAATACATGTAGTTCTACTAATCATTGTTCATGTAAACACAATACATGTAGTTCTACTAATCGTTGTTCATGTAAACACAATACATGTAGTTGTACTAATCATTGTTAATTTAAACACAATACATGTAGTTGTACTAATAATTGTTCATTTAAACACAATACATGTAGTTGTACTAATCATTGTCTGTGTCCATACAATACATATGTTATACTAATCATTGTCTGTGTGTATACAATACATATGTTGTACTAATCCTTGTCTATGTGTATACAATACATATGTTGTACTAATCATTGTCTGTGTGTATACAATACATACGTTGTACTGATCATTGTCTATGTGTATACAATACATATGTTGTACTAATCATTGTCTATGTGTATACAATACATATGTTGTACTAATCATTGTCTATGTCCATACAATACATATGTTGTACTAATCATTGTCTGTGTGTATAAAATACATATGTTGTACTAATCATTGTCTATGTACATACAATACATATGTTGTACTAATCATTGTCTATGTACATACAATACATATGTTGTACTAATCATTGTCTATGTAAATACAATACACATGTTGTACTGATCATTGTCTATGTGTATATAATACATATGTTGTACTAATCATTGTCTATGTAAATA
>NW_013684201.1:1236-2257 GCF_000517525.1 Limulus polyphemus | reverse complement strand
GTCGTTTTATGTTACTCTTTTATTGGCTTTTCTGAAAGCGTATGTGTACTGCAGTGAAGCTTTTGGTTACTGATTGTTTTTCGATTTCTGGTTACCAGGGGGTCCTAAATTGATGATTCTTCACCAAATTTGTTATGTAGGTACACTTCAACGTTGCGTAGTAATATGCAGAGTTTTACTTTCCTACTGTTTGTTTTAAAGGAGTTAGGGAAGGTTTTGCGTTTTGTACCAGTACGTCGTTCCATTTGGACGGATCATCTCGAAATATTTTCAAGAACGTTCGTTGCATACTTGCGTATTTACATGCAAAATTCTTGCCTTCTATTATCATTTTTTCGACTTTTGTGGTCGTTTTATGTTACTCTTTTATTGGCTTTTCTGAAAGCGTATGTGTACTGCAGAGAAGCTTTTGGTTACTGATTGTTTTTCGATTTCTTGTTACCAGAGGGTCCTAAAGTACCTATATACCAAATTTGGTGAAGAATCATCAAGCATATTACTAGGCAACGTTAAAGTAGAGATTTACCTTCTTACTGTTTGTTTTAAAAGAGTTATGGAAGGTTTTGCGTTTTGTACGAGTACGTCGTTCCATTTGGACGGATCATCTCTAAATTTTGTATGAACGTTCGTTGCATACTTTCGTATTTACATGCAAAATTCTAGGCTTCTATTATCATTTTTGCGACTTTTGTGGTCGTTTTATGTTATTCTTTTATTGGCTTTTCTGAAACCATATGTGTACTGCAGGGAAGCTTTTTGTTACTGATTCTTTTTCAATATCTTGTTACCAGAGTGTCCTAAATTGATGATTCTTCACCAAATTTGGTATATAGGTAATCTATAACGTTGCGTAGTAATATGAAGAGTTTTACCTTCCTACTGTTTGTTTTAAAGGAGTTATGGAAGGTTTTGCGTTTTGTACCAGTACGTCGTTCCATTTGGACGGATCATCTCTAAATTTTGTATGAACGTTCGTTGCATACTTGCGTAGTTCCATGCAAAATTCTGGCATACTATTTTC
>NW_013684201.1:0-765 GCF_000517525.1 Limulus polyphemus | reverse complement strand
TTCACCAAATTTGGTATGTAGGAACACTTTAACGTTGCGTAGTAATATGCAGAGTTTTACCTTCCTACTGTTTGTTTTAAAGGAGTTATGGAAGGTTTTGCGTTTTGTACCAGTACGTCGTTCCATTTGGACGGATCATCTCTAAATTTTGTATGAACGTTCGTTGCATACTTGCGTATTTACATGCAAAATTCTAGCCTTCTATTATAATTTTTGCAACTTTTGTGGTCGTTTTATGTTACTCTTTTATTGGCTTTTCTGAAAGCGTATGTGTACTGCAGAGAAGCTTTTGGTTACTGATTGTTTTTGAATTTCTTGTTATCAGAGGGTCCTAAATTGATGATTATTCACCAAATTTGGTATGTAGGAACACTTTAACGTTGCGTAGTAATATGCAGAGTTTTACCTTCCTACTGTTTGTTTTAAAGGAGTTATGGAAGGTTTTGCGTTTTGTACCAGTACGTCGTTCCATTTGGACGGATCATCTCCAAATTTTGTATGAACGTTCTTTGCATACTTGCATATTTACATGCAAAATTCTAGCCTTCTATTATTATTTTTGCAACTTTTGTGGTCGTTTTATGTTACTCTTTTATTGGCTTTTCTGAAAGCTTCCCTGCAGTACACATACGCTTTTTGTTACTGATTCTTTTTCAATATCTTGTTACCAGAGGGTCCTAAATTGATGATTCTTCACCAAATTTGGTATGTAGGTACACTTTAACGTTGCGTAGTAATATGCAGAGTTTTACCTTCCTACTGTTT
>NW_013684200.1:0-1787 GCF_000517525.1 Limulus polyphemus | reverse complement strand
TTAATCCAGTGTTATTTCCTCAACCTCTCCTACTAATCCAGTGTTATTTCCTCAACCTGTCCTATTAATCCAGTGTTATTTCCTCAACCTGTCCTATTAATCCAGTGTTATTTCCTCAACCTGTCCTATTAATCCAGTGTTATTTCCTCAACCTGTCCTATTAATATATACACACACAGTATCAGGAATATGCGCACACAGTATTATTAGGAATATATACACACAGTATGAAACAAAAAAAATGACATGACTGGAGATTGTTTATCGGGTCAGTAAAGATATCTTGTCATTTGTTTGTTTAGAGTAGAGCTATTTTTCTCTAACTAAGATGGCTTCTCTGATTTTACGTTTGTTCTTGTTTGACATCTTTCTTTAAAGCCACAGTGATTTTAATAAGTATTATATTGTTTTATGACTTGGAATGTTAATGGACATGGGAGGTTTTTTATTATACACAGTGACTTTGGTTTCCAGTTTTCTTCTGGTTTATTCAATGTAGAATCTTAAGTTGTTATTATATATACTTTTATAAATGATGTTCATGTTGTAATATTTATTTACTAACGATTTGACTTTAGAGGAAGTATATGTTTACTGGTAAGGTTTGTCCAAGTGTGAATTATTTTAGGGTAAAATACAGTGTAGTGTTGTGTTGTTGTTTGATTCCATTAGCATCAGTCATTACATATTTATTAAAACATCATGTTTGTAAACAAAGAACCAAACGTAAAATCAAAGAAGACATCTTAATTGAACGAAACAACCATATTCTAAACCAATATCTTCCTGTTGGATAGGACACTTGACAGGTCACGGGATCGAACCCCGTCTCCGAATATGGTCGCCTTTTCAGCCGTGGGAGCGTTATAATGTAACGGCAAATCCCACTATTCGTTGTTAAAGAGTAGTTCAACAGTTGGCGGTGGGTGGTATTGATTAGCTGCCTTCCCTCTGGTCTATCACTGCAAAATTAGGGACGGCTAGCGGAGCTAACCCTCGAGTAGCTTGTGTGAAATTCAAACCAAACCAATACCTTTACTAGTCCGTTAAGCAATCTCCGGTCATGTGACTTTTTTGTTTCATGCTCTGTGTGTATATTTTCTTGTTAATTATGCCTGATGATGACAAAACCTTTGTGCAATTATTCGTATTCAAAGGTTCTTAGCAACCTATTAGGGTCGTCTCTAAATTTTATTAACCACAAAATGGGTTCCTCGTTATCAGATAATTTCACCAACCTATCTTACCAATCCAGCATTATTTTATCAACCTGTCTGACTAACAGGGTCACTTTATCCAATAGTCTCCCAGGGCCCACCGCCATCAGGGGCCCACAGCGCGTTGCTAGCATAATAATGAATATCAAAATATGAAGCGTATAATAAAATAATAATAATAACAAATCAGTTGTTTTTAAGAAAAAGGTTTTTCATTTCCTTATTTTTTTATCGCTAATAAATTTAGTTTGTCAAATTGTAAGTTATCTTCTTAAAAGCAAGGGTAAGAGGAGGGGGGTCGTTAGTTTATTTTTCGCTCAGAGCCTTAATGTGGCACTGTTCACTAATCATGAACGTAATGAACTGTAGCTCATGTAGCATGTTAAGTTTATTAGAAATGCAATGAACTGAAGCACGTGGACCATGTTAAGGTTATTAGAAACGTAATGAACTGTAGCTCATGTTGCATGTTAAGTTTATTAGAAATGCAATGAACTGAAGCACGTGGACCATGTTAAGGTTATTAGAAACGTAATGAACTGTAGCTCATGTAGCATGTTAAGGTTATTG
>NW_013684199.1:1531-2536 GCF_000517525.1 Limulus polyphemus | reverse complement strand
ATATAACTGAAGACAAAAAAAAACAGTAAAATCGAAGCTAGCCGAAATTTTGATAACAGATTATGAAATAAGTATTGGGAATTTTGATGAAAAGATATCCATTTTGAAAGTCTTACATCAAGGGCATCTTTGTATTGAAATATGAAGAAAAACAATTTTTTTCAAAATTTGGGAAAAAAACACGGGTTTTTGGTGAAAATATGATTTCTTTTGGAAAATGGAAAAAAGCGTTTTTTTTTTTACGCAAAATTAATAGAAAAATATCCGATAGTGCTTATTTAGTCGGAAACCTCAAAATTGAGACATTATAGCATTGACGAAAAACATTATGTCACTGTAAAAGCTAAGAAAAATAAACTTTCGCTAACCCAGAGTAAAAACAATCCAAAAGGCGGAGTTTATTTGATAAGAAGACGTCATGGCCTTTTATATGTTGGAATTTTGTTTGAATGATGTTATTCTTAAAGCTCTACCTTGTTTATAATATAATTGAAGACATAAAAACAACAACAGGAAAGTCGACACTAACTGAAATTTGGATAAGAGATTATGAAATAACTAATGGGAATTTTTATAAAAGAATCTCTATTTTGCAAGTCTTACATCAAGGGCATCTTTGTATTGAAATATGAAGAAAAACAATTTTTTTCCCCATGTTTTTTCCGAAATTTTGGCTATAGCCAAAAACCAAAACCGCATTTTGGATTGTTTTTACTCTGGGTTAGCGAAAGTTCAATTTTTTTCTTAGCTTTTACAGTGACATAACGTTTTTCGTCAATGCAATAATGTCTCAATTTTGAGTTTTCCGACCCAATGTCACTGTAAAAGCTAAGAAAAAAAATTGAACTTTCGCTAACCCAGAGTAAAAACAATCCAAAATGCGGTGTTTATTTGATAAGAAGACGTCATGGCCCTTTATATGTTGGAATCTTGTTTGGATGATGTTATTCTTAAAGCTCTTCCTTTTTTATAATATAATTGAAGACAAAAAACAACCACAGCAAA
>NW_013684199.1:0-782 GCF_000517525.1 Limulus polyphemus | reverse complement strand
TCTTAAAGCTCTTCCTTTTTTATAATATAATTGAAGACAAAAAACAACAGCAAAGTCGACACTAACCGAAATTTGGATAAGAGATTATGAAATAACTAATGGGAATTTTGATAAAAGTATCTCTATTTTGAAAGTCTTACTTCAAGGGCATCTTTGTATTGAAATATGAAGAAAAAAAATTTTTTTCAAAATCTCGGAAACAACATGGGCTATAGCCTTTGGTTTTTGGTGAAAATATGATTTTTTTGGAAAATGAAAAAAATTGTTTTTTTGACGCAAAACAAATAGAAAAATATCCGATAGTGCTTATTTCGTCGGAAAACTCAAAATTGAGACATTATTGCATTGACGCAAAACGTTATGTCACTATAAATGCCAAAAGAAAATACACTTTCGCTAACCCAGAGTTAAAACAATCCAAAAGGCGGAGTTTATTTGATATGAAGACGTCATGGCCTTTTATATGTTGGAATTTTGTTTGGATGATGTTATTCTTAAAGCTCTTCCTTGTTTATAATATAATTGAAGACATAAAAAACACAACACAAAAGTCGACACTAACCGAAATTTGGATGAGAGATTATGAAATAACTATTGGGAATTTTGATAAAAGGATCTCTATTTTGAAAGATTCACATCAAGGGCATCTTTGTATTGAAATATGAAGAAAAACAATTTTTTTCAAAATTTCGGAAAAAACATGGGCTATGATTTTTTTGGAAAATGAAAAAAATTGTTTTATTGACGCAAAACTAATAGAAAAATATCCGATAGTGCTTATT
>NW_013684198.1:1518-2726 GCF_000517525.1 Limulus polyphemus | reverse complement strand
GTTGAAATGCACTAACCCCCTCCACTGTGCTTTCTCCATTATTCAAGGGACATATAATATTTATAAATAAATAAATATTAAAATATTTTCCATTATCTTCAAAAAATAATTGTATTTATATGTATTCTATATTTAGTAAATTAGATTAATTTTTAGTTTTATGGCTCAAGAAAATCACTAACAGGAAAGCTATCTGATGGGTTTTTTCTTTTAAATGTACTAAAATTCTAGTTTTTGTCTGAGGATTAGACTTGTTGATGATGGGGAAAAACTTAGGTGTTATAAATTTTAATGTTAGATTAAAAAAACTTGTGTGACTACATTTCAAGCTGCTTTGCCTGTATATTGAATATAGTAATATTTCAAAACTGAAAGTGTTCGAAACTGACAAATTATAAATGAAAGTAATCAGAATGTTTTATTTTATTTCAGTAGATCTTGGCTGTAAGGAATGACACTAATAAATAAACAAAAAGTTTGAAAACCAGGTGTTAAGGGATGTTTGATCTAGATGGGTTACATGGGTATATGCAAAGTTATGATGAGGAAAGAAAATACACCAGGAAAATCAATTAAACTTTACCCACTACTGAGTAATAATTAAAGGTTTAAACAATTAATCTACACAAGGTTAATAATGATGTGCAGGGATTTACTGTGTATAGGTGTAGTCATTTTGACCAACCTTGTAACTACCATGTAACCTGAAACTATAAATATTAATTTTTTTAACTGAGTACTTTTACGAAAAGAGTTGTCTGTGAACTAAAGGAGTCAGAGTCTTAGACACTGACTAGTTTGAGCAAAACGTGATTTACATGTTAAAATTAAAATATTTTTGTATTTTACACTTTCCATATTTTATTTGCATAACCTCTAGTACCTTCTAAATAAAAATAAGTTTTTTCAGTTTTTTTTTATATGTTATTTTCCCTACCCTAATACTGTATACAGGCTTAGTCCATTTGACCAACCTCGTAATTACCACACACACACACACACACACACACAAAATCTAAATCACTCATTTTATTTCTTGATGGACTGTATGTTACAAACAATTACAAACCATGCATTCTTATGACTGAAGCATTTAAGTTACTTTTATAACGATATCGATGAATAAGAAAAGGTTGCTCTCTGTAGACCAGAGTATTTTAACAAAGGATCTGTGAAAAATAAAATTATTTTCGAACCCAAAATGAAGC
>NW_013684198.1:0-579 GCF_000517525.1 Limulus polyphemus | reverse complement strand
GCGAATTAAAACCTAATTTAAATCAAAATACAGGTGTCTCTTTATATCTATTCGAAATTGGAACAAATTACTAATACTTAACAATATATCATAAATTTACCACATAAATGGTCGAAACGTTGTAATAATTTTTCTAAAAATAAAATAATCCACTCAACAGCTGTTTTATTATCTAAGTAAAAAGTGGATTTCCCTCTCATTTCAACAGTAATTATCATCTACATCGAAAATAAGAGGAAGAATCAACAAATAGATATTATAGGCCTAGGCCTAACCGTGTTAAACCACAGTTTCACGTTCGCGGTGCCTAAACATTTGTGGCTTGAATAAATAAAAGAAGGCAATGCAAGAAACTCACAGGTATGATATCAACATAATATCCATCATCTTACTGTACTCACAAATAAATCTAACTCCTCAGACAATATAAAAGCTGAACTTCAAAAGATATCCGTCTCAAATAAAATGTCTTTAACAACAAATCTGACCATAAAATATGGCATAACAACAAAAGATCTTTTCACCAAAACACAAAAAGACTATGTAAAGTTAGAAAAAACATTGGGGATGTGTGTGCGT
>NW_013684197.1:0-1787 GCF_000517525.1 Limulus polyphemus | reverse complement strand
AGTTGTAGGTATTGCAGACTTGCCAGACCGTCTCATGCTGAGAGTTTAAACTTAATAACCGCGTCAGATCTCCACATACTGAGCAGTCTGAGTATTCAAACTTAACAGCCTTGCCAGACTTTCTCTTGCTGAGTGTTCAAATTTAACAGCCTCGCCAGACTTTCTCAAGTCGAGTGGCCTGAAGGTATAAAATGTACAGCCTCGCCAGACTATTCGTTAGATCAAATTTTTTGCCAAGAATTCTTGTAGTAATGCTGAGTTGAAGTTAATTTGGTTTAAATCATCAACTGACCTACTTCCAGACACGCCGTTCGTGACCCAGTTTATAAGATGAAAGTCATTATGGTTTCATTAAGAGAATACATTCTTGAAAATGTTTATTTCACCCCCACCCTCCACAGGTTAATAAGACACGTACGACGTCAGTGCTAACATGCTGTATTAATTTATTTTGTATTATCGCTGTTGAGGATGGTCATGTTTGTTAAATTATAGTTGATGTTGAGGATGGTCATGTTTGTTAAATTATAGTTCATGTTGAGGATGATCGTGTTTGTTAAATTATAGTTCATGTTGAGGATGATCGTGTTTGTTAAATTATAGTTCATGTTGAGGATGATCGTGTTTGTTAAATTATAGTTCATGTTGAGGATGGTCATGTTTGTTAAATTATAGTTCATGTTGAGGATGGTCATGTTTGTTAAATTATAGTTGATGTTGAGGATAGTCATGTTTGTTAAATTATAGTTGATGTTAAAGATAGTCGTGAGACAGTTTCTTTATCACTCACATTAATTTATTCTGTATTTTTTGTTCATAAACTGTAAGATACCAAAGAGACTGTTAGAAAAATAAATATGAAGATTTAATTAATTCGAAGTTTGTTGTTTTTTTCAAGTTCCACTTCTTTACGAACACATCTCATTCAGCTTCTCTATAGAACTATGAAATCAATTTGGAATGTTTAGTTGCTAGCTTTTCAGGTTCTACAATATTATATTTACATGCGTGAAGCTGCTCAACGTGCTCGGAGTAAACATTAAAGATTGTTGACCATCATTTATTCTTTTCTGATCGAAGATTCTAGGAGCTTTAAAAACACGTACGAATCTGTTAGACTTCACTAATCTGGCCTATAGCTTATGTTGGACTTCACTAATATTGGCTTTAACTTCTGTTAGACTTCACTAATCTGGCTCTTAAGTTCTGATAGACTTCACTAATCTGGCTCTTAACTTCTGTTAGACTTCACTAATCTGGCCTTTAACTTCTGTTAGACTTCACTAATCTGGCTCTTAAGTTCTGATAGACTTCACTAATCTGGCTCTTAACTTCTGATAGACTTCACTAATCTGGCTCTTAACTTCTGTTAGACTTCATTACTCTGGCTCTTAACTTCTGTTGGACTTCATTACTCTGGCCTTTAACTTCTGTTGGACTTCATTACTCTGGCCTTTAGTTTCTTGTTGGACTTCACTAATCTGGCTCTTAACTTCTGTTGGACTTCATTACTCTGGCCTTTAACTTCTGTTGGACTTCATTACTCTGGCCTTTAGTTTCTTGTTGGACTTCACTAATCTGGCCTTTAACTTCTGTTAGACTTCATTACTCTGGCCTTTAACTTCTGTTGGGCTTCATTACTCTGGCCTTTAGTTTCTTGTTCGACTTCACTAATCTAGCCTTTTAGTTTCTTTTCAGAAATATGCTACTACCATGTCTTATTTCATTGGGCTCGAGCTTCAACTTCATGTTAGACCTATGTTTATCAGCAAGTATTTATAAAGCAA
>NW_013684196.1:0-1787 GCF_000517525.1 Limulus polyphemus | reverse complement strand
TACAATTGCAATAATTGCCAATAATCACGTGTAATCTGAAACACTGGGAAACTACTTGTACAATTACAATAATTACCAGTTTCACGTGTATTCTGAAACACTGGGAAACTACTTGTATAATTACAATAATTACCAGCTTCACGTGTATTCTGAAACACTGGGAAACTACTTGTACAATTACAATAATTACCAGTTTCACATGTATTCTGAAACACTTGTGTTTCAGAATACATGTGAAACTGGTAATTATTGTAATTGTACAAGTTGTTTCCCAGTGTTTCAGAATACATGTGAAACTGGTAATTATTGTAATTGTACAAGTAGTTTCCCAGTGTTTCAGAATACATGTGAAACTGGTAATTATTGTAATTGTACAAGTTGTTTCTCAGTGTTTCAGAATACATGTGAAACTGGTAATTATTGTAATTGTACAAGTAGTTTCCCAGTGTTTCAGAATACACGTGAAGCTGGTAATTATGCAAGTAGTTTCCCAGTGTTTCAGAATACACGTGAAACTGGTAATTATTGTAATTGTACAAGTAGTTTCCCAGTGTTTCAGAATACACGTGAAACTGGTAATTATTGTAATTATACAAGTAGTTTCCAGTGTTTCAGAATACACGTGAAACTGGTAATTATTGTAATTATGCAAGTAGTTTCCCAGTGTTTCAGAATACACGTGAAGCTGGTAATTATTGTAATTATACAAGTAGTTTCCCATAAACAGAGGGAACAAAGACCACGGCAACCAGATGTATATTACAAAATGATCTTAAAAAAAACCTGCAAACTTGAGGAATGATCACGATTATTCTATACAACGAATGTATATATAATTTTTTACCAGTAAAAACCGTGGCTATTTTTTCTCTCACTAGGTGTTGTGCCAGATTCCAACAGGTAGAAGCGAAGATGACCTTGAGACGGTGTACTCGTATGGTCGAAGGAAACGCGATGTCGTGGAAGGTAACTATGGAGAAGTTCTATCGACCAAGAAGATAACCAAAAGCTTAGCTGTAAAAGCACCTGAATTCGGCGTTGGAACACCTTATTACGAAGCTAACTACGCCACCCCTGTGACGGCTCCAACAAGAATAAGTAACGTTTTGTGATGTTTTAACTATTTTTGAGGTTTGGGCAAACTTTCCATAAATGAAATTCCTTTCCTTCAAAAACACCTAATTAAATTTTGCCATTTTTCCCTCTAACTTGTACAGTGTTTCAGAATACACGTGAAACTGGTAATTATTGTAATTATACAAGTAGTTTCCCAGTGTTTCAGAATACGTGTGAAACTGGTAATTATTGTAGTTGTACAAGTAGTTTCCCAGTGTTTCAGAATACATGTGAAACTGGTAATTATTGTAATTATACAAGTAGTTTCCCAACTATTCAATAAATCAGACTAAAACTGCCTACACAGATAATGAAAACGGTAAACAATCACGGTTTGAATAAATCTGTTTTTCATATTTTATTATAATATTACGAGGTTTTGAATAATAGTCATCCAGTCTCTTAGCAATAGAACTTTCAATTACTTTATAAGTTCTTTAAATGACTGTTAAAAGGGATTTTCCCTAGTTGAGTTCTAATAATATTTATATACAAGTTAAGTTAAAAGAAACTATATAGTAACAGGACTGGAAGTTCTTAGGACATATCGTGAAACATTATAGTAACAGGACTGGAAGTTCTTAGGACATATCGTGAAACATTATAGTAACAGGACTGGAAGTTCTTGGGACATATCGTGAAACATTATAGTAGTAGGCCTGGAAGTTATT
>NW_013684195.1:2981-3613 GCF_000517525.1 Limulus polyphemus | reverse complement strand
AAAATCTGGGGGAAGGAAGACTAAAAGTCCGTTATAACAGTCGACAAAATATATTGGAAAACTGACGAAAACGACCCATATCAATGTCAACAAAATTGGGAGGAATGAAGACTAAAAGACCTATATAACAGTCGACAAAATATAGTTTAAGAAGGATTAAAAATACAATTATGAAAGTCATTAAAATATAGTGTAAGAAAGACTAAAAATACCGCTATCAAAGTCAAAAATATCTAGTGTAAGAAGACCTAAAAAGTCAGTTATGAAAGTCGACCAAATCGAGTGGAAGAAAACTAAAAACACGTTTTCAAAGTAAACAAAATCTAGTGGCAAACTGACTAAAAGGACCGTTATCAATGTCAACAAAATATGGGGGAAGGAAGACTAAAAGTCCGTTATAACAGTCGACAAAATATATTGGAAAACTGACTAAAACGACCCATATCAAAGTCAACAAAATCTAGTGGAAAACAGACTAAAACGACCCATATCAATGTCAACAAAATCTAGTGGAATGAAGACTAAAAATACCGCTATCAAAGTCAAAAATATCTAGTCTAAGAAGGCCTAAAAAGTCAGTTATGAAAGTCGACCAAATCGAGTGGAAGAAAACTAAAAACACGTTTTCAAAG
>NW_013684195.1:1243-2145 GCF_000517525.1 Limulus polyphemus | reverse complement strand
AGACTAAAAATACCGCTATCACAGTCGAAAATATCTAGTCTAAGAAGGCCTAAAAAGACAATTATGAAAGTCGATAAAATCTAGTGGAAGAAAAATAAAAACACGTTTTCAAAGTCAAGAAAGTCTAATGGAAAACGGACTAAAAGGACCCTTATCAATGTCAACAAAATCTGGAAGGAAGGAAGACTAAAAGTCCGTTATAACAGTCGACAAAATATATTGGAAAACTGACGAAAACGACCCATATCAATGATATTTTGTCGACTGTTATAAAGGTCTTTTAGTCTTCATTCCTCCCAATTTTGTTGAAGTTTAAGAAGGATTAAAAATACAATTATGAAAGTCATTAAAATATAGTGTAAGAAAGACTAAAAATACCGCAATCAAAGTCAAAAATATCTAGTCTAAGAAGACCTAAAAAGTCAGTTATCAAAGTCGACCAAATCGAGTGGAAGAAAACTAAAAACACGTTTTCAAAGTAAACAAAATCTAGTGGAAAACTGACTAAAAGGACCCTTATCAATGTCAACAAAATATTGGGGAAGGAAGACTAAAAGTCCGTTATAACAGTCGACAAAATATAGTTGAAAACTGACTAAAACGACCCATATCAATAGTCGACAAAATATTGTTCAAGAAGGTTTAAAAATACCATTATGAAAGTCATTAAAATATAGTTTAAGAAAGACTAAAAATACCGCTATCAAAGTCGAAAATATCAAGTCTAAGAAGGCCAAAAAAGACTGTTATGAAAGTCGACAAAATCTAGTGGAAAACGAACTAAAAAGAACCTTATCAATGTCAACAAAATCTGGAGGAAGGAAGACTAAAAGACCGTTATAACTGGCCAAATTTAGTGGAAAACTGACTAAAACGACCCATATCAATGTCAACAAAATCTA
>NW_013684195.1:0-254 GCF_000517525.1 Limulus polyphemus | reverse complement strand
AAGAAGGAAGACTAAAAGTCCGTTAACCGTTATAACAGGACCAAATATAGTTGAAAACTGACTAAAACGACCCATATCAATGTCAACAAAATCTAGTGGAAAAACTGACTAAAACGACCCATATCAATGTCAACAAAGTCTATTGGAAAGAAAACTAAAGATTCTTAAACTACATTTTGTCGACTGTTATAAAGGTCATAATGGTATTTTTAATCCAAGTCATTAAAATATAGTGTAAGAAAGACTAAAAATAA
>NW_013684194.1:0-1788 GCF_000517525.1 Limulus polyphemus | reverse complement strand
AATACTGTGTACTGTCAATAAGAAGACACAAATTTAACAATACTGTGTCCTGTCAATAAGAAGATAAAGGATTTATCAATACTGTGTCCTGTCAATAAGAAGATACAGGATATATCAATACTGTGTACTGTCAATAAGAAGACACAAAATTTAACAATACTGTGTCCTGTCAATAAGAAGATAAAGGATTTATCAATACTGTGTCCTGTCAATAAGAAGATTCAGGATTTATCAATACTGTGTACTGTCAATAAGAATACACAAGATTTAACAATAATGTGTCCTGTCAATAAGAATATACAGGATTTATCAATACTGTGTACTGTCAATCAGAAGACAGAATATTTAACAATACAGTGTCCTGTCAATAAGAAGATTCAGGATTTATCAATACTGTGTACTGTCAATAAGAAGACACAAAATTTAACAATACTGTGTCCTGTCAATAAGAAGATACAGGATTTATCAATACTGTGTCCTGTCAAAAGGAAGATACAGGATTTATCAATACCGTGTACTGTCAATAAGAAGAAACATAATTTAACAATACCGTGTCCTGTCAATAAGAAGAAAAAGGATTTATCAGTACTGTGTACTGTCAATAAGAAGACACAAGATTTAATGATACTGTGTACTATCAATAACAAGCCACAAGATTTAACGATACTGTGTACTGTAAGAAAAAGACACAAGAATTAACAATACTGAGTCCTGTCAATAAGAAGATACAGGATTTATCAATACTGTGTACTGTCAATAAGAAGACACAAGGTTTAACGATACTGTGTACTGTCAGTAAGAAGACACAAGATTTAACAATACTGTGTCTTGTCAATAAGAAGATACAGGATTTATCAATACTGTGTACTGTCAATAAGAAGACACAAAATTTAACTATACTGTGTCCTGTCAATAAGAAGATACATGATTTATCAATACTGTGTACTGTCAAAAAGAAGACACAAGATTTAACAATACTGTGTCCTGTCAATAAGAAGATACAGGATTTATCAATACAGTGTACTGTCAATCAGAAGACACAAGATTTAACGATACTATGTACTGTCAATAAGAAGAAAAAAATTTAAAAATACCGTGTACTCTCAATAAGAAGATACAGGATTTATCAACACTGTGTACTGTCAATTAGAAGACTTAACAATACTGTGTCCTGTCAATAAGAAGATAAAGGATTTATCAATACTGTGTACTATCAATAAGAAGACACAAGATTTAACGATACTATGTACTGTCAATAAGAAGACAAAAAATTTAAAAATACCGTGTCCTGTCAATAAGAAGATACAGGATTTATCAACACTGTGTACTGTCAATTAAAAAAATTTATCAATACCGTGTCCTGTCAATAAGAAGATACAGGATTTATCAATACTGTGTACTTAATGATAAATCCTGTATCTTCTTATTGACAGGACACAGTATTTTTAAATCTTGTGTCTATTTACTGACGGACACAGTATTATTAAATTATGTGTCTTCTTATTGACAGTACACAGTGTCAATAAGAAAATAAAGGATTTATCAATACTGTGTACTATCAATAAGAAGACACAAGATTTAACGATACTGTGTACTATCATAACAAGTCACAAAATTTAAAAATACCGTGTCCTGTCAATAAGAAGATACAGGATTTATCAACACTGTGTACTGTCAATTAGAAGACACAAGATTTAACAATACTGTGTCCTGTCAATAAGAAGACACAAAATTTTAAAATACCGTGTCCTGTCAATAAGAAGATACAGGATTTATCAACACTGTGTA
>NW_013684193.1:0-1789 GCF_000517525.1 Limulus polyphemus | reverse complement strand
TAAGATGAATAAATTGAACTGCACATCAATGGCTTGTATACATCATTGTAGACTGTAATACAGATTAGGATAAATTGATTTCAAACATCAACACCTGACCTACTATTTATCATATAGATTTTGCATCAGAAATTCATTTTACAATAGATTCCTTTCACAGAGAAGCTAAAGTATTACGAAGTAAAGATATTCATGTATTACATGAGCTGCAGTAATGAAATAATAGTGACACTCAACCTGGAAAAGCCAATTTATTTTGTACAAAGGATATTATGTGTATTTATTGAAATTATTTGTTATTGACCTTATGACAAGCCTCATTTTAACATAAAATGTTTCTTAGAATCATGCAAACTCAAAGTTTTGACAGTTACACTGATTTTATGTAAACTTGTATTCAGATTTGTATCTTGATCAGAGAACTACGTTTTGTCCTTGTATTCAACTTTGTATCTTGATCAGAGAACTACGTTTTGTCCTTGTATTCAACTTTGTATCTTGATCAGAGAACTACGTTTTGTCCTTGTATTCAACTTTGTATCTTGATCAGAGAACTACGTTTTGTCCTTGTATTCAACTTTGTATCTTGATCAGAGAACTACGTTTCGTCCTTGCCCTTACTTTTCTAATCATAAACTATATTGTGACCATAGACAAATATTATTTTTATTATAGTGTTAGTTAGTTCTGTAAATGTTTGTATAGAGTGAATATTCACATGGCCCTATTTGAACATGCGTTTTTGTTTTATTTATGCATACCTGGTAGATTAATGTGAAATTTTAATAAAATGATGTTCTATTGCATACTTGTGCTTTGGGACTTCTCCACAGTTGTTTTACTTTTGAAGTGTATGTATCTACCATGCTCAGATTTTATAGACATTATAATGACAGGTGGTTATGAGGGTTTAATTGAGCCCCTTTAACTGTTGAGTGTTCCAATCTAACATGCTAATGATGTAGAACAATACATAGAATGTCTTTATTAGAGATCATTCCTGGAGAGGGCACAAGCATCAGCTAATTATAAAACCTTTCACTGTTTCTTTTTAATGAGGTACTTGTAGATTGGAATGATAGATAAATGCTTTGTACTTACTAAAAGGGATTGCTTAGTCAACCTTAAAATAGATTACATGGCTTTGTAATATATACTGTAATTCCAGAACATTCTATTGTGTGGTTATTCAATATTGATGACTACGTATCTATCGTTCATTATTGATTTTTTAAGAAGAAGAAAACACTAGAATAATAAATAAGGAAAGTATCAGTATTTATAAAGATGTGGAATTTGATTGTTTACTGTTAGGACTGAAATTAATAAGTGTGGAACTTTGATCCTCTCAATTTCATCCCTAAAGTTTTTAACCTTAATTTTTTTTTTGTAAACGTTAGGGTTGTCCCTGTTATCAATGTATCAACATTTTATTAATATGTGATATTTAATTTGTCCAGTTTTATGCTCTGCATAAATATATATATATATATATATATAACCTGTTTTGTGGAAAAGAACAGCAAAAAAGGAAATATGAGGGGTTTAAGTTGGGTGTTGTTGTAATAATTATATTTATTCATTAGTAAATACACACTAAGAAAAAATTGTTAAATCAGCTAATCTATTCAAATTGTTCCTTTAAAATTTATACACGTAAATAAATATGTCATATTTAGGCTCATTTCTTTTTCTCATTATTTTGTACACATATAAGGAAACTTTACTAGCGGATGTGGAAACTTTTCTCGTTATATAAAATTATTGTGTAATAACTGTATAGGAAGTC
>NW_013684192.1:0-1789 GCF_000517525.1 Limulus polyphemus | reverse complement strand
TTTAGTTTATGTTGTGTACTGTCCCACATTATCACTGAAATGTTTATTATTTCTTTAGTTTATGTTTTGTACTGTCCCACATTAACACTGAAATGTTTATTATTTCTTTAGTATATGTTTTGTACTGTCCCTCATTAACACTGAAATGTTTATTATTTGTTTAGTTTAAGGAAAAGTACAAAACAACGTTAACACTGAAATGTTTATTATTTCTTTAGCTGCTGCTCTCAAAGAAAAATGCGAGACAGACAAACAGTGCAGTACGAGTAACGCCCTCTGTCGTCACAACATATGCACATGTATGGATGATTTCGTTTCAAACTCACAGAAGACATGTGAACTAAAGGGTAAGTTCCGTACGTTATTAAAATTGTTACAAAAGTGACTTTAATGTATTAGATACAAGTAAATATGGTTTTCTACTTACTAAAATGAAATACGTGGTATTACGAACCCTAACTTAACATGATGAACAAGCTGACGTTAAACGAAAAAATGACACGGCATACTGTCTAAGTGTAATATCGTTGACCTGACAGTGCATACTGTCGATAACTAACTGTAATATTGTTAACCTCACACTGCATACTGTCGATAACTAACTGTAATATTGTTGACCTGACATAGCATCCTGTCGATAACTAACTGTAATATTGTTGACCTGACATAGCATCCTGTCGATAACTAACGGTAGTATTGTTGACCTGACACGGCATACTGTCTAAGTGTGATATCGTTGACCTGACACTGCATACAGTCGATAACTAACTGTAATATTGTTGACCTGACACTGCATCCTGTTGATAACTAACTGTAATATTGTTGACCTGACATAGCATACAGTCGATAACTAACTGTAATATTGTTGACCTGACATAGCATCCTGTCAATAACTAACTGTAGTATTGTTGACCTGACACTGTATACTGTCGATAACTAACTGTGATATTGTTAACCTGACACTGCATACTGTCGATAACTAACTGTAATATTGTCAACCTGACACTGCATACTGTCGATAACTAACTGTAATATTGTTGACCTGATACTGCATACTGTCGATTACTAAGTGTAGTATTGTTGACCTGACACTGTATACTATAATATGTTATCACTGGGGATGTAATGTAAGTAATAGATGCTGTCCCCTTCCTTATTATGACCTTTTATATTACAGAAAAAAATCATGGGATCGCCTGGTGGGGTGTGTTGTTGATAGTGGTCGCTGTGACATCAGTGATTGGTGGGATTGGATACATAGTATACCTACTGCGCAAAAGGAAATATAAATACTAATGGTGAGTATCTATACACCATTGGTCAGTATTATACACCACTGGTCAGTATCTATACACCACTGGTCCGACTAGAGTTTTTGGACTAAACATTTTTCAAACAGTAAATGTATATATACACACCACTGGTCAGTATCTATACACCACTGGTCTGACTAGAGTTTTTGGACTAAACATTTTTCAAACAGTAAATGTATATGTACACACCACTGGTCAGTATCTAGAAGCCACTTGTCCAACCATAATCCTTGTACTAAAGAGTATCCAAATGGTCAGTATCTATACACCACTGGTCCAATTAGAGTCCTTGTACTAAACTACTGTATCAAAATGGTCAGTATCTATACACCACTGGTCCAATTAGAGTCCTTGTACTAAACTACTGTATCAAAATGGTCAGTATCTATACACCACTGGTCAAATTAGAGTCCTTGTACTAAACTACTGTATCAAAATGGTCAGTATCTATACACCACTGGTCCAATGACAGTCCT
>NW_013684191.1:0-1790 GCF_000517525.1 Limulus polyphemus | reverse complement strand
AGTTTGGCCGTTAACTGGTACAGAGTCTATTATTTATCGTCGATATGTTTGGCCGTTAACTGGTACAAAGCCTATTATTTATCGTCGATATGTTTGGCCGTTAACTGGTATAAAGCCTATTATTTATCGTCGATATGTTTGGCCGTTAACTGGTACAAAGCCTATTTATTTATCGTCGATATGTTTGGCCGTTAACTGGTACAAAGCCTATTATTTATCGTCGATATGTTTGGCCGTTAACTGGTATAAAGCCTATTATTTATCGTCGATATGTTTGGCCGTTAACTGGTACAAAGCCTATTATTTATCGTCGATACGTTTTATTTTTCTTTAAGAAAATGGGGGAAGAGTGGTTTGATTTTATATAAACACATTTTTTGTTTTTAAAATTTTAAATACCTTTAAATAGGGTACGACTATCTGTTCTTGCTGTATTTAGCCAGTTATGAGTGTAGTGTTTTAAAGTATTTCATTTTATATTTGTATTATCCTTGAGTTAGTAGCCAGTATATTATTTCTAATTATTATAAATGTAATCCTGTAATCCGCTGTTTTAGTATTCAGGGTACATGCAAATTTTCGATTATTATGATGTTGTTTTAGTATTCAGGGTACATTTATATTTTCGCTTATTATGATGTTGTTTTAGTATTCAGGGTACATGCAGATTTTCGATTATTCTGATGTTGTTTTAGTATTCAGGGTACATGCAGATTTTCGATTATTCTGATGTTGTTTTAGTATTCAGGGTACCTGCAAATTTTCGATTATTATGATGTTGTTTTAGTATTCAGGGTACATGCAACTTTTCGATTATTATGATGTTGTTTTAGTATTCTTGCTTTATTACCTGGAGAGTTATAAACAGTAAAATACTTTATCTAGAAATAACAAAACATTCTACGTGTCTTTGCTGACAACTTTCTAAATAAATATGTAATTTTGAAATATCTGGGTTATTCGTTCTTAGATTTGTCACCAAAAACGCATATATTTTGTTCTGTAATCTAACTTCTGTATAATTTCTTTAATGTTTTCACCATGGCTTCGCCAAAACTCATAAATATATTTATTTAATAGTGACGAAACGAACTATTCTATTATAAAGATAAGAAACCCCTATGAGGTAACTTAACTCCATTTAATACCTCATGTACAATACGAGATGCCCAATCCCTTGTGGCTGTGTCATTTAGGTTTGGCACAATAACGCTCTTTCCTTGGTTTAGAAGTTCCAGTGCTTCATTGTAAGTCCTGTCAGCAGTGTCTGCAGAAGAACCAGCGTCATTCGTTGCTCTCGACAACAGTTGCTTTGTTTCATAAGCCCTGATTAAAAAGAAACACGCACTAAGTCAATACATTTATCAATTTCTCTCTTATGCTGTGTTTAGGCGTACTTAACGAAGGAGTGGATCTCCAGATGAGTTTGTATACGTTACAGTTAGTTCTGTCTGTAGCGGAATATAATGTTGACTGTCTCTTTAAATGTGCAACAAACATATTTCAAACAACATTTCAATAGTATTACTGAAGTTTTACCAGCAATTACGCTGACAAGACGAAACTTTAATTCTATGAATTTTTTTAAAGACCGACTGACAATAAAATAAGCTTTCTTTGTACTTTACAGTGCTTGAATACCCCACAGCAGAATAATAGAGAATGGTGTTATTGTTTGGTCGTTCTGTTTGTAAATATGCAACTATATGTCTAAATACAGTAAATGGTATAAACAGCTCCAACTAGTATGAAGAACTAGAATAAAAAATAGTTTATTCTATACCAAGGGT
>NW_013684190.1:0-1790 GCF_000517525.1 Limulus polyphemus | reverse complement strand
GGTCCATAAGGATCTAAATCCCGATGGTGCACACTACACTCATGCTGAGGGAGGAAGAGGTCAAGACTGCACCTGACCCTCCCAGGTCCATAAGGATCTAAAATCCCGATGGTGCACACCACACCCATGCTGAGGGAGGAAGAAGTTAAGACTGCACATGACCCTCCAAGGTCCATAAGGTATCTAAATCCAGATGAAACAGAATACCTATATTTAGCAAGCCAATGTTCTTATGTTTTTAAAGGAGAGAGAACCAGCGAATAAAACAGAGAACTACAGATCAATAACTTTAACAAGTTGTATAGGCAACATTTTAGAAAGAATAACTAGTAATAGACTTTCAACTTTCTTAGAGACAGCGTTTAAAATACTTGACATTGAAAAACGGTTTCAGAAAATTTCGGCAAACAACAGATCATCTAGTTAGACTAACCGAAACTATAATAAACAGCTTTAATCAAACCCACTGTTGCCTGCTTTCTCGATATAGAGAAAACGTTCGACACTGTATGGCATAACTGACTTTGGTACAGAATGAAGTAATTAGAATTACTGACAGGTGTTATTCACTGGTTATCCAACTTCTTAGAAGATGGAAAACGTAGAGCAATGTTACTCAGGGCATTTTACTCCTGAGGCGGGTGTTCCCCAGGGAAGGGTAGTTAGCCCCTGTATGTAAGCGATATGCCATTAATAGACCCATATATTTGCCTAACATCTCAATCCACAGATGATGTGTCTGTTTGGAAGACTCAGTAACAGCCACCAATTTGTAACTGGTTCTAAATCAAGTAATATAATATTGTCAGAAGAACAGGATTAATATAAATGTTCCAAAGAGATGGTATTTTTAAAAAGACAGAAACAAGAAGTGGAACTCTTCTAAATACCGTCACGTCAGCCAGATTTCTTGGTCTAACATATGGTTCTATATTAACTTGGGAACAACATATAAACCAAATTACAGATAAAGTATGGCAACGAGCAAACTCCGCTAGGAGGCTGTAGGGTAAATATAACGGCACATTACCTAATTTTATCAAAATCTGTAAACAGTATGTACGCCCAGTTATAGAATATTTAATTGCAGATTGTATAAATGTAGCACCAAGAAATCTAACAAAGAATACAAAATTTTGTAATTAATAAAGCTTATAAGAGTTCTCAGGTCAGCAAATTTTCATTTCATGCACAAGTATGTAAATCTACAACCAATCCATGACAGATTCTTAGATTGCTCGTTCTAGTATTTTGATAATAATCTTCATAAGAATGATTTATTAACTTCTTTAGATCGTTATATCACCCGTGATTTTGATAGTTCTAAGTATCTCTCTGTGCATTAAGAAAGTCCACCTACACTAGACAATAAGATTATCACACTCAGATTATTTCTTGGACAGCTGTTGTACAAAAAAAACAAAAAGGTTTTGTGTGTGCAGATAAATTATACTGCAAGACAAGATATTATATTATGTAGAGTATTGTCAGCACAAAAATAATATTAATTTACAAGGTACAAACTGTTAAGTGTACAAGTAATTAAAGAGACTACTTTTATATTATACAATAATCAATTGAATAATTATCTAATTAACATATAACTGAATAATTATATAATTAACATATAACTGAATTATTATATAATTATCATGTAACTGAATGATTATCTAATTAACATATAACTTAATAATTATATAATTAACATATAACTGAATAGTTATATAATTAACATATAACTGAATTATTATATAATTAACATATAACTGAATAATTATATAATTAACATG
>NW_013684189.1:0-1791 GCF_000517525.1 Limulus polyphemus | reverse complement strand
ATGGCAAAGCATTCTCTACACTTGTAAACAATTACTATGGCAAAGCATCCTCTACACTTGAAAACAATTACTATGGCAAAGCATTCTCTACACTTGTAAACAATTACTATGGCAAAGCATTCTCTACACTTGTAAACAAATACTATGGCAAAGCATTTTCTACACTTGAAAACAATTACTATGGCAAAGCATTCTCTACACTTGTAAACAATTACTATGGCAAAGCATTCTCTACATTGTAAACAATTACTATGGCAAAGCATTCTCTACACTTCAAAACAATTACTATGGCAAAGCATTCTCTACACTTGTAAACAATTACAGACTAGTTATCAAACAGCACACATCGGTATTCCTTGTTCTACTGACATTCTATAGTAGGGTTTCTCTTATAATATTTACCCACAATCCCTAACGGCTATGCTTTTGTGGTAACTGGAGACGAGTCATGGACTTTTGGATCCATAATTCTGCCTGAAATTATTCATATTTGCTACCAACAATCTACTAGTAATTGACAAGAAAATTTTTATTCGTACATTTTTGTAAACGTACAGTTGACCTTCATCAAGGAAAATATCAACGTTTTCTACAATAGAAGTTAAAGGAACCGTTAATAAAACTGTACTGTAATAAGAAGTGTAGGTTAAAGAAACAGATAATAAAACTGTACTGTAATAAGAAGTGTAGGTTAAAGGAACAGACGGTTCCTTTAACCTACACTTCTTATTACAGTACAGTTTTATTATTAATAAAACTGTACTGTAATAAGAATTATTATAGTACAGTTTTATTATCTGTTTCTTTAACCTACACTTCTTACTACAGTACAGTTTTATTACCTGTTCCTTTAACCTACACTTCCTATTACAGTACAGTTTTATTACCTGTTCCTTTAACCTACACTTCTTATTACAGTACAGTTTTATTAACGGTTCCTTTAACCTACACTTCTTATTACAGTACAGTTTTATTAACGGTTCCTTTAACCTACACTTCTTATTACAGTACAGTTTTATTAACGGATCCTTAAACCTACACTTCTTATTACAGTACAGTTTTATTATCTGTTCCTTTAACCTACACTTCTTACTACAGTACAGTTTTATTACCTGTTCCTTTAACCTACACGAAGTGTAGGTTAAAGGAATTAATAAAACTGTACTGTAATAAGAAGTGTAGGTTAAAGGAACCGTTAATAAAACTATACTGTAATAAGTGTAGGTTAAAGCAACAGATAATAAAACTGTATTGTAATAAGAAGTATAGGTTAAAGGAACCGTTAATAAAACTCTAGTGTAATAAGAAGTGTAGGTTAAAGGAACAGATAATAAAACTGTATTGTAATAAGAAGTGTAGGTTAAAGGAACCGTTAATAAAACTGTACTGTAATAAGAAGTGTAGGTTAAAGGAACAGATAATAAAACTGTACTGTAACAGGAAGAGAAGTGAAAGCAGAACTGTTACCAAGTTTGTTTGTTTCTTTGCCAAATGTGACACTTACAGAGAAGTTGGTTTTGTCAGACCCCTAACTGCAAGCACTTTGAATTACAGGGTGGTCATATATATCACAGATTGTAACAAGCGATATACTGATTCGTTAATTCATTCGGGACACGGCGTGACCTAATACTTAGAGTGCCTAGTTATGAACTAGGAGTTCCAAGATTCGAGTAGCGACATGCGCTGAACTGTTTACAGTAACAATCGAATAATGAAATACCGTTCATTAAATTGTAGGCTTGCATTCAACGCATCACTGCCGTTTACAGTAACAGTCCAATAATGAAA
>NW_013684188.1:1605-2593 GCF_000517525.1 Limulus polyphemus | reverse complement strand
AAATCGTTATTCTAGTGCTTCAGTAAATCAGTGCCAATTCATTACATATATCCCGACATCATAAATTATCATTAAACATTCAGATTTCATTGTCATTTAGAACAGCAAAGTATTGCACAAGATAAACCTTGAAACGATTTTCTCGTTTTTGAACTTGAAACCTAGAACTATACTGGAGAAAAATGTACTCTGAACTGCTAGCGCCCTCTTTTGGTTATATTATTATAAATTTAATAATTCTTAAATCTTATCACGAAAAATCCACAACAGTTTTCGTTAAAGTACGTGATGCAATTTTTTCTTGGTAGTAGAATCCTTTACCAATAATACGTAAACCACTTGGTATACCATGACAGATCATTATCTGATGGTACTTGCGCTGGTCCATTATTCCATCTATTATACAAATATTACCTGTCGCCTCAGAGATCAGTGAAGCATTGCTATAGTGTTGAAATTTACATTATGTAATGGCATGGAAGAATTAGCCCCATAAAAATGTCCTAACATTTTTTCACAGTACTGTATTTCAATAGTGGTTTACAAACTTGTAAAATGCGTTCACACCATTACAATTTCTGTTGTAACAGATGGACTTCATAAATAATGTTCCTACCTTTACTGTGTTCGTTGTATCTAAGCCGCCTGAAGAGTTCTTGATTGAACAAAAGGCGTCGTCGGCAATGGATATGATGACTAGATAAAAATGTCGCTTTAAAAAATATAATACGTTTAAAATATTGTCTTAAGATAAGTATAATTAATTTTAGTTGAAACAGAAGGTGGTATCTCATAACAGAACAAAATACTTGACATTTCTACATCGCATCATTTTATAAATGTTCTGTAAAACTAAATTTACATTAATCTCAGTTCCTAATCAACCACATTACATTTTGTTTAGTGTAACTCAGTGATGATTCGAATATTATAATGCTTAAACATTGTATAATATCCACCAAGGATATTATAGTAAAGAAATGTAGAA
>NW_013684188.1:0-803 GCF_000517525.1 Limulus polyphemus | reverse complement strand
ACATCATTATCTGATGGTACTTGCGCTGGTACATTATTCCATCTGTTTTACAAATATCTAATGTCGCCTCAGGGATCAGTGAAACATTGCTATTGTGTTGAAATTTGCATTATGTAATGGCATGGAAGAATTAGCCCCATAAAATGGCAAGATATTCTCTTGTCCTAACACTTTTCCACAGTACTGTATTTCAATAGTGGTTTACAAACTTGTAAAATGCGTTCACACCATTAAATTTTCTGTTGTAACAGATGGACCTTTATAAATAATGTTCATACCGTTACTGTGTTCGTTGTATCTCAGCCGCCTGAAGAGTTCTTGATTGAACAAAACGCATCGTCGGCAATGGATATGATGACTAGATAAAAATGTCGCTTTAAACAATATAACACGTTTAAAATATTGTCTTAAGACAAGTATGAATTAATTTTAGTTGAAACAGAAGGTGGTATCTCATAACAGAACAAAATACTTGACATTTCTCACATCGCATCATTTTATAAATGTTCTGTAAAACTGAATTTACATTAATCTCAGTTCCTAATCAACCACATCGCATTTTGTTTAGTGTAACTCAGTGGTGATTCGATTATTATAATGCTTAAACATTGTATAATATCCCCCAAGGATCAGTAGTAAAGAAATGTAGATGTACCACTTATTAGGAGAACTGCGTATATAGTGACCTGTGAAAGGCGGGAAATCACCTACATGGTTTGAAAAAATTATCTATGTCTGATCTAGTGATTTAAAAAGTGCGATTTATTACGGAACACTGTCACTGACCACGGAAATATAAGATA
>NW_013684187.1:0-1791 GCF_000517525.1 Limulus polyphemus | reverse complement strand
TCAAGCTATAACAACTTCTGTTTTAACACAGTGATTCACAACAAACCCTTTCTTCTACCACAGTCAAGCTATAACAACTTCTGTTTTAACACAGTGATTCACTAACAAACCCTTTCTTTTACCACAGTCAAGCTATAACAACTTCTGTTTTAACACAGTGATTCACTAACAAACCCTTTCTTTTACCACAGTCAAGCTATAACAACTTCTGTTTTAACACAGTGATTCACTAACAAACCCTTACTTCTACCACTGTCAAGCTATAACAACTTCTGTTTTAACACAGTGATTCATAACAAACCCTTTCTTTTACCACAGTCAAGCTATAACAACTTCTGTTTTAACACAGTGATTCACTAACAAACCCTTTCTTTTACCACAGTCAAGCTATAACAACTTCTATTTTAACACAGTGATTCACTAACAAACCCTTTCTTCTACCACAGTCAAGCTATAACAACTTCTGTTTTAACACATTATAAACAATAGAGTTTAGAGACAGTAGTCTTAATGAACAAACAATAGAGTTTAGAGACAGTAGTCTTAATGAACAAACAATAGAGTTTAGAGACAGTAGTCTTGATGAACAAACAATAGAGTTTAGAGACAGTAGTCTTGATGAACAAACAATAGAGTTTAGAGACAGTAGTCTTGATGAACAAACAATAGAGTTTAGAGACAGTAGTGTTGATGAACAAACAATAGAGTTTAGAGACAGTAGTCTTGATGAACAAACAATAGAGTTTAGAGACAGTAGTCTTGATGAACAAACAATAGAGTTTAGAGACAGTAGTCTGGATGAACAAATAATAGAGTATAGAGACAGTAGTCTGGATGTCTGAATAATAGAGTTTAGAGACAGTAGTCTGGATGATCAAACAATAGAGTTTAGAGACAGTAGTCTGAATGTCTGAGCAATAGAGTTTAGAGGCAGTAGTCTGGATGAACAAACAATAGAGTATTTAGACAGTAGTCTTGATGAACAAACAATAGAGTTAAGAGGCAGTAGTCTTGATGACCAAACAATAGAGTTTAGAGACAGTAGTCTTGATGACCAAACAATAGAGTTTAGAGGCAGTAGTCTGGATGTCTGAACAATATAGTTTAGAGACAGTAGTCTTGATGACCAAACAATAGCGTTTAGAGACAGTAGTCTTGATGACTAAACAATGAGTTAAGAGGCAGTAGTCTGGATGAACAAACAATAGAGTTTAGAGACAGTAGTTTTGATGAACAAACAATAGAGTTTAGAGAAAGTAGTCTTGATGAACAAACAATAGAGTTTAGAGACAGTAGTCTGGATGAACAAACAATAGAGTTTAGAGACAGTAGTTTTGATGAACAAACAATAGAGTTTAGAGAAAGTAGTCTTGATGAACAAACAATAGAGTTTAGAGACAGTAGTCTGGATGAACAAACAATAGAGTTTAGAGACAGTAGTCTGGATTTCTGAGCAATAGATTTTAGAGGCAGTAGTCTTGATGACTAAACAATATAGTTTAGAGGCAGTAGTTGGGATGTCTGAGCAATTGAGTTAAGAGGCAGTAGTCTGGATGAACAAACAATAGAGTTAAGAGGCAGTAGTCTGGATGAACAAACAATAGAGTTAAGAGTCTTGATGACCAAACAATAGAGTTTAGAGACAGTAGTGTTGATGAACAAACAATAGAGTTAAAAGGCAGTAGTCTGGATGTCTGAACAATAGAGTTTAGAGACAGTAAAGTGTTTAAACAAAGTGCATCTCTCTACGTGTTCATGTTGTTACGTCTCCGTTTGTTCATTGATTTTTCC
>NW_013684186.1:0-1792 GCF_000517525.1 Limulus polyphemus | reverse complement strand
TCTCCGATTCGTAAATTACGAAAAGAAAGAGCTATAAAACAACAAAAAAAATGTAAAAATACTTGTAATATGAAAAGTACAGAAAACATTTCAAACAATGAGGGCAATATTGGCAAACTGCCAAGAGGAGCAAGTACAGGAGTAATCATCAACAGCCAGATGCAGCATGCAATGAGGGCAATATTGGCAAACTGCCAAGAGGAGCAAGTACAGGAGAAATCATCAACAGCCAGATGTAGAAACACATGTGAAGGGTTTTCTAAATGATGTAGGTATAGAAAATGTGAAAGTAAAATAACTTGTTGAACAAAACAGATATGGGATAATTATAGGGAATAGTTAGAAAACATATAAACAAAACAGTCAAATCGTACGAGGTAGATGAACATTGATATACATTATTTGGACTAACACAAGAATTAATGAAACGTATAATTAAAAGTGTAGTTGAAATTAAAAATATTAGTTAAGAATTGAGAAAAAGAGATGAGTTAATTTGCACATTGGCTGACCCCAACAATGGGTCATGGAAAAAGTTGTCAGGCTGCTAATTATTTTTACATAACGATCATTGATTCCAGTTATTGGGGCCTGTTTAATCCAATCGGACTTAAGGAAACTCGTGCAGTTATGTTGAAAATTATGGGACCAAGTTCACTTCTTCCTTAATAGGAATCAAGATGATATTGTGATAGTTTGTCATTCACAATCTTGTGACAGTCAAGAAGCCTTTTGAAGGCTATATTTTATTAAGGAAAATAGCTTTGAAACAAAAGTAAAAGTTGTTTTGGATACTTATGTGTACGTATATTTGTTATAGAATATTTTAGTTTTAATAAGGACGGAGGCATTAATTCATTAGGACGACTAGTCACAAAATACTCTTGTTTAGTCTGCATGAACTAATATTTTGGTCATGTGACCTTCTCTAAACTCTGTATATCTTTGGGCTTATAAGAGTAATCGTTATTTCTTCGCTAAATCTAAAAACATTTAGAGTTTTCTCACCTTAATCTAATGGCTATTTAAAGTTACAATTGTACACTTAAATTCAGCTGTATTATATTAATGACAAATAATTCTCATACTTTGTGAGGTAAATCTTCATTGTACCTACTGCTATTAAGTCATCTGAATATATGTCTTGGTCCTGTGAGATGTACTACATTTTAATTCCAAAGGTGCAGATAATTTAACAAAAAAAAACACATTAAATATTCAACAAATATCTTTCATTTAATATATGCCGCTTAAGAATAAAATTGATTTTATTTTCAAGATTTTTTGAACTATAGAAAGAGCTTCATTAAAACTTCAAGCTTAATTAAACTTTGAAACAGAACCTTAATTTTTACAATAAGGTTTTTACAAACACCCAATAACAAGCCCGACAAATCACTAAAAACAGCTAGTTATTTGCATGTGGCTAATGTATTTACTTCTCTATATTCTGTATGTCTTTGGGATTAAAGAACTATTTTTCTAAACTCTCCATATCTTGTGTTGTTCTTATTTTAAACGACAATTTCTCTAAGCTTCTCTAAATTCTGTATATCTTTGAAATTAAAGAAAATCTTTTGTGAACTCTGTGTAACTGAATATAAAACTAAGAGTAAGATTATTAACCCGAGACTTACATCTATCTTAAGCATTTAATAAATGATGAAAGATATTTATTGAATATTTAATGTTTTTTTTTGTTAAATTATCTGCAACTGAATATAAAACTAAGAATAAGATCATTAACCCGAGACTTACATCTATCTTAAGCATCATTTATTAAATGCCAGAA
>NW_013684185.1:0-1792 GCF_000517525.1 Limulus polyphemus | reverse complement strand
AAGACGACAGCGACTGCTAGTTCTTCTTTGAATTGATAGGTTAGAGAGAAGACGACAGCGACTGCCAGCTCTTGTTTGAATTGGTATGTTAGAGAGAAGACGGCAACGACTGTCAGCTCTTGTTTGAATTGGTATGTTAGAGAGAAGACGGCAGCGACTATCAGCTCTTGGTCTGTTTTTGTGTGGTCAAATAATGTGACTTGACCGCCAATCTTTTAGCGTTCTCTCGGTCTCAAAGTGCGGAGCGCGTTTTTGCGGCAACATGTCACGAAACACGAATTTATAATTTTCATGAAAAGCATGCTAACCACTGAGCCACGTCTGTTAACTTTAAGGGAGATAATCTTCCCCGTTTAAAAAATATAAACATTTGAAACCTTTTTAGTCATTTTTAGCTAAAGTAACATTTTCTTATTGAGATGATAATACGTATTATTATATATAGTACTTAAGAAAATAGATGGGCCGAGCGTGGCTTAGTGGTAAACGTGATCAGCTTTTACGTTGCCGTAAAATCACGCTCCGCGCTTTTGGACTATGGGCGGTCTTAGGAGTGACGGTCAAATCTCACTAAACTGTCAATTCTTCCGGTCTATTTGTTCAAAGTTAGGGGTCACTACATGTATAAGCAGTGACCCTTTGTGTTGCTTTACATAATAATTGTGAACCCAAGAGAATTCGACAAAATGTATCGTATTCTGTAGACAACTATCTATCAGTTTCTCCTAGTGTTAAAATATGTCAAACTGTGGAACATTAATTACGTGTATATATATCATGTTACCACACCGTACGTTATGACATTTCAAAGGTTTGTATGCTATTTCATTGTCTAGTGTCTAATTAAAATTATGACAAATTTTTATCATAAAATGTCATTATGCAGTTTTTACACAGCACTGCTCGCACAGTCTGAGTGTGTGTGTCATTATACCTCAGAGTTATCAAAAAACGCGCATTCTTCAAAGTAATTACAAGCAGTGACGTCCTATTAACGTCATCGTAAGGGTGAAATAGACAGGTTTTTGTCACTCTTCTTCGTCAGGTTTTCTTTTTGCTGGGTAGTGTACAAAGAGCAAAGGCTCGTGGATTCAAGTCGTCAGCAACTGTAATGGCCGTAGCTTTAGTCAAGGCCGTTCGAGTAACCCGAGTTCCTTCTATAGTGTAACGTGACTCCCCGGTTCTTCGAATTGTGCGCTCTAGTAGTTCGGGCTTACTGCTATTAGAAGTGTCACCGTCATTGACGAGAGATTGTGACGCATTAGCTTTTATCAGAACGAGGATGTATTTTATGGCAGCAAACGACGAAAACAAAGTGATTTACAGAATGAACATAAATTATGAAGGTCTGGTTAGAAACGATAATAAAAAGGCAAACCACGTTTAAAATATAGTCTCGGCTATTTGTGGTGTTCAGGAAAAATCAAACACCATGGTTATACTAAAAAAAATATATATATATATTCGCACAATTTGATAAGAAGGATAGAAAATGTGAATATTAAGTAACATATTTTACTTTCTACAAAAAGTGTCTCCAGCGAAATAAAACTTACCATGTTCGAAACACGCCAAAACGTTAACTTTCAACAGTTCGGTAAGTTGACAACTGTGTGGTGGTGATAAGAATTGATTGGAATGGAATAACTTCTTGTAGAATGTACAAGAGAAATTTAAATCAGTATAGTGTTGTATCTAAGCTACTATGTTTCGTAGTACTTTAGGATGTCATACTGTTAGTACTTAGGGTACTATACGAAACCCTATAATCCGGGGTTGATCTTTCTTCAGG
>NW_013684184.1:0-1792 GCF_000517525.1 Limulus polyphemus | reverse complement strand
TACCTGTTGTTACATTAAGTATATTGTACATTTCAAGCTAGTTTTACATAATGTGTATTATACATTTATACCTGTTGTTACCCAGGTTTACTGTATATCACTACCTGTTGTTACATCAAGTATACTGTACATTTCTAGATAGTTTTACATCATGTGTATTATACATTTATACCTGTTGTTACCCAGGTTTACTGTATATCTCTATCTGTTGTTACATCAAGTATACTTTACATTTCTAGCTAGTTTTACATCGTGTGTATTATACATTTATACCTGTTGTTACACCAGGTTTACTGTATATCTCTACCTGTTGTTACATCAAGTATACTGTACATTTGTAGCTAGTTTTACATTGTGTGTACTATACATATATACCTGTTGTTACCCAGGTTTACTGTATATCACTACCTGTTGTTACATCAAGTATACTGTACATTTCTAGCTAGTTTTACATCATGTGTATTATACATTTATACCTGTTGTTACCCAGGTTTACTGTATATCACTACCTGTTGTTACATCAAGTATACTGTACATTTCTAGCTAGTTTTACATCATGTGTATTATACATTTATACCTGTTGTTACACCAAGATTACTGTATATCTCTACTTGTTGTTACATCAAGTATACTGTACATTTCTAGCTAGTTTTACATCATGTGTATTATACATTTATACCTGTTGTTACACCAGGTTTACTGTATATCTCTACTTGTTGTTACATCAAGTATACTGTACATTTGTAGCTAGTTTTACATCATGTGTATTATACATTTATACTTGTTGTTACACCATATCTCTACATCTTGTTACATCAAGTATACTGTACATTTCTAGCTAGTTTTACATCATGTGTATTATACATTTATACCTGTTGTTACACCAAGATTACTGTATATCTTTACTTGTTGTTACATCAAGTATACTGTACATTTCTAGCTAGTTTTACATCATGTGTATTATACATCTATACCTGTTGTTACACCATATCTCTACATCTTGTTACATCAAGTATGCTGTATATTTCTAGCTAGTTTTATATCATGTGTATTGTAAATTTATACCTGTTGTTACACCAGGTTTCACTGTGAAATGGGTGGGATGTGTAGCATTTAGGAGTGTGGTGGAGTATAAATTGGAACCCTTGGTGGTGGTGTCCGTATGGTGAACGGCTCTATTATTTGTATCGGGTGTACGATTGTTTAAGATCTGTTTTCTGTATTTGTGAAATTTTATTAACTAGTGTTGATTAAGGGGAGCTTTATTGTCACCAGAATATCAGTAAAACAAATGATGAGTACCATGAATGTAATATCTGAACTTTTTATTCTCTGTAATTGCTGAAGTATGTTCATTATCTTTTCTGCACCAGACTGAGATAAAGGCTAGAAGCCCGTCACCAATAATTTAAGTGTGCTTGTGAAGCTTAGTAAATAAACCTTTCATCAGTATTGTATTTTGACTTGCAATCCTCTGGAAGAGAAAGTGTGGAAACATCTTGAGTTAGAAATAATCTACTAGAGTTACAACAATTGTTTAATATTGTTTGTCACTATAGGAACCATGAGATGATTTCATACTAGAGTTACAACAATTGTTTGATATTGGTTGTCTCTATAGGAACCACGAGATGATTTCATACTAGAGTTACAACAATTGTTTAATATTGGTTGTCTCTATAGGAACCATGAGATGATTTCATACTAGAGTTACAACAATAGTTTGATATTGGTTGTCTATAGGAACCATGAGATGATTTCATACTAGAGTTACAACAATTGTTTGATATTG
>NW_013684183.1:0-1792 GCF_000517525.1 Limulus polyphemus | reverse complement strand
GCTGTGTACCCTCCTACCATAACCTTTGATGGTTTTTCCCAGATATATGGTAGGAGCAGGACCAGCCTACATGGGAGCCCCCCCTCATAATTCTGGTTCAGCAATGACTACTTGCTATCCGGTTGGGTTACGTGTTGGTCATTCTCTGTATTTCATTGGTCATGGAAGAGGGTTCCTAGACTCCTCGTAATTCTGCACGCAGAGCGTCACTTCCTGTGCCATTGGTTGAACTTTGTTTGTTCTACATCCTCCTTGTAATTCTGGGGGCAGGAGACGTTAGGATTTAGTTTCGTAATCCCAGGCTGGATTGTCTCTGTTTTCTTCGGGTTGAGTGAGGCACGAATAGGCCCCATAATTCTGAGTACAGTTTGTTGTGTTCTGCATTTCTTAAGGTTGGGCGAAAGGTTCGCCCACTTTGGTGTTGCTTGCCTTCTCTTCGTAATTCTGTAACTTTCAGGTTGGGTTCCCTCAATATAATATCACATTGCAGCCCACATGCTCTTGTCACTACACCTTGGATTTAGCTTTGGGATCCACAGTCCTCTAATTCCCATGATGAGACGTGGGATTTCATCTGCTTGGTTGGGGCCTTGGATTGCTCTCGTGAGCATGTACAATATTTCCAGGCCAGATGCGTCTGGTATTGCAGGGAGAACCAGTTTTGAAATAGATGTCCCTCCTTGTACGTTTCTTCTCACAATGTTACAGTTTTGACACTGTAACTGGTTGGCCTTTACCACCCATGTTTTTCACTTTCACATTATATACAAGAAGAGCATGCCTGTTTCAGAAGTAGTGCAGACCCCCACTAGTGTGCTATACTATATCTCATTATTCTACACAGACACTTTCTGTGTATATTTTGCCCTCACCAGCCCCTCCATCTGCTAGCTAAAGTGTGAGAGGAGGTTTATATTTTCCTATACCAAAAATGTATTTCTAATAATACTTACCTCCTCTCTCACTATCCAGCCCTGCCTCCCCACAAAAACAGAGGTTCAGGTTTAAAAATCTTGCCAGTCTCGAAAAAGGGAATAAGAAGAAATAACGGGTGGCTTATGTACGGATCTAGTACAGAGGGGGTGTTGATGTAGGTGGATAGAGTCACGAAAAAGGAATAAAAAGTAATAACGAGTGGCTTATGTACGGATCTAGTACAGAGGGGGTGTTGACATAGGTGGATAGAGTCACAAGATTAAAATCATTATGGGTGATATAGTGGGGTATATAGACTGGTACAAGCAAGATATAATTTATACCAATGCTTAGATGGGCAGAGAAGAGAAACTTTTGTTGAGATTAAAACCAAAGGATGACCGGAGTTAAGTATTATCGAAAAAACATTTTCAGTATAGGAAAATATAAACATTGGCCAAATCAGCAATAGAGATTATTGACTTTTAAATTTTTTATAATATGGGTGTACTATGAAAAAATATGCTCAATGCTAATTTTAGATTGTTACTGATGTTTAAAATTTTTTGTCAAAAATTGTTGAAGTAAAAATGTGTAAAACATGTATCGTAGACAGTTTTTTTATGTAAAATTATCCTATGGTTTTTTTAGTTCGTTCAATTTTGTGAAACGGGGATTTTAGTTGTATTTTTTAGTGTAGAAGTAGTTATTCAACTCCGAGATGATAACTCATCTCTTCACACAGTTTACTGTCTTCCCCGTGTATCTACCAGAAAGACTTGTATACCATTAGCTTTGAATTAACTTCCACGATGATAACTCATCTCTTCACACAGTTTACTGTCTTCCCCGTGTATCTACCAGAAAGACTTGTATG
>NW_013684182.1:0-1792 GCF_000517525.1 Limulus polyphemus | reverse complement strand
GTTATTAGTCTTTAGCGTCTTATTGTATTTCCTTTATTGCTATTAGCGTATTATTGTATTTCCTTTATGCTATTAGCGTATTATTGTATTTCCTTTATGTTATTAGTGTATTATTGTATTTCCTTTATGTTATTCAGCGTATTATTGTATTTCCTTTATGCTATTAGCGTATTATTGTATTTCCTTCATGTTATTAGCGTATTATTGTATTTCCTTTATGTTATTAGTCTTTAGCGTATTATTGTATTCCTTTATGTTATTAGTCCTTAGCGTATTATTGTATTTGCTTTATGTTATTAGTCCTTAGCGTATTATTGGCCTTGAACTTGTTAGAAAATAATATTTTTTTACTTATTTTCCATGTAAGTAAATGGGTCTTTATTGTATGGTTGATTGACTTATTTTCCATGTAAGTAAATGGGTCTTTATTGTATAGTTGATTGACCTGTCTTCCATGTAAGTAAATGGGCCTTTATTGTATAGTTGATTGACTTGTCTTCCATGTAAGTAAATGGGTCTTTATTGCATAGTTGATTGACCTGTCTTCCATGTAAGTAAATGGGCCTTTATTGTATAGTTGATTGACTTGTCTTCCATGTAAGTAAATGGGCCTTTATTGTATAGTTGATTGACTTGTCTTCCATGTAAGTAAATGGGTCTTTATTGTAGAGTTGATTGACTTGTCTTCCATGTAAGTAAATGGGTCTTTATTGTATAGTTGATTGACTTGTCTTCCATGTAAGTAAATGGGCCTTTATTGTATAGTTGATTGACTTATTTTCCATGTAAGTAAATGGGTCTTTATTGTATAGTTTATATATTTTCTGTATCTCGCAGGACTTCACTCTCGACTTTTACTTCCGACAATTCTGGACAGATGAACGACTTTCTTTTAAAGCTGGTGACCTCCAAAGTCTATCTGTGGGCGCGGAAGTGGTTGACCGGATATGGGTACCGGATACTTTCTTCGCCAATGAGAAAAGCGCATATTTTCACCACGCTACAACTCCAAATACGTTTCTACGAATCGGTCATGACGGCAGAGTCCTGCGAAGCATTAGGTAAGAAGTCACGTATAAATAAACAAATAACGTTAGCACGTGAAAAAAAACTCTTAAGTAATTTGTATGTTCTTGTTATGACAAAATACAACTACTGTTACTGAATAGCATCAGTGGCATTGTACTCAAACGTTCATTTTAATTGTCAAAACATACATCAGTAGCTTGAACAAAGTAAAGAAAACACGGTGTGTTGTCAGTAACTTGAACAAAGTAAAGAAAACACGGTGTGTTGTCAGTAACTTGAACAAAGTTAAGAACACGGCCAGAAACGGGTTTCACGGGGTTAACATTTAGTTCCAGGTGACCAATTGCGTGTGTTTCCGGGACCCATTACTACAGAATTGACGACCCCCCTTGTCCGTCTTTATTGGTGTCAAGGTCATGTTGACTGGGCATTTGAGAAAACGTCTGATTGCAAACGAATCGTATATCTATGAGACGTAGACGCATTTGATGAGTGGCCAGGACCAGACTCCATTACAAACCAAACAAAGCCTAATATGTCAACAATGTGTATCGTAGTGGCCAGGACCAGACTCAACCTCCATTTCAAACCAAACAAAGCTTAATATGTCAACAATGTGTATCGTAGTGGACAGGACCAGACTCAACCTCCATTTCAAACCAAACAAAGCTTAATATGTCAACAATATGTATTCTAGTGGCCAGGACCAGACTCAACCTCCATTTCAAACCAAACAAAGCTTAATGTGTGAGCAATGTGTATC
>NW_013684181.1:2057-2791 GCF_000517525.1 Limulus polyphemus | reverse complement strand
AAAACATATTGTTAGGTAACAGAAACCTAGATCCAGTGGATACAAAACATATTGTTAGGTAACAGAAACCTAGATCCAGTGGATACAAAACATATTGTTCGGTAACAGAAACCTAGATCCAGTGGATACAAAACATATTGTTAGGTATCAGAAACCTAGATCCAGTGGATACAAAACATATTGTTAGGTAACAGAAACCTAGTTCCAGTGGATCTAAAACATATTGTTAGGTAACAGAGACCTAGATCCAGTGGACCTAAAACATATTGTTAGGTAACAGAAACCTAGATCCAGTGGATACAAAACATATTGTTAGGTAACAGAAACCTAGATCCAGTGGATCTAAAACATATTGTTAGGTAACAGAGACCTAGATCCAGTGGACCTAAAACATATTGTAAGGTAACAGAAATCTAGATCCAGTGGATACAAAACATATTGTTAGGTAACAGAAACCTAGATCCAGTGGATACAAAACATATTTTTCGGTAACAGAAACCTAGATCCAGTGGATAAAAAACATATTGTTAGGTAACAGAAACCTAAATCCAGTGGATACAAAACATATTGTTAGGTAACAGAAACCTAGATCCAGTTGATACAAAACACATTGTTCGGTAACAGAAACCTAGATCCAGTGGATACAAAACATATTGTTAGGTAACAGAAAAATAGATCCAGTGGATCTAAAACATATTGTTAGGTAACAGAAACCTAGATCCAGTGGAAACAAA
>NW_013684181.1:0-1059 GCF_000517525.1 Limulus polyphemus | reverse complement strand
TTGTTAGGTAACAGAAACCTAGATCCAGTGGAATTTTGTCATATTGTTAGGTAACAGTATCCACTTGATCTAGGTTTCTGTTACCTAACAATATATTTTAGATCCACTGGAACTAGGTTTCTGTTACCTAACAATACGTTTTTGTTTCCACTGGATCTAGGTTTCTGTTACCTAACAATATGTTTTAGATCCACTGGATCTAGGTTTCTGTTACCTAACAATATGTTTTGTATCCACTGGATCTAGGTTTCTGTTACCTAACAATATGTTTTGCAGAAACCTAGATCCAGTGGATACAAAACATATTGTTAGGTAACAGAAACCTAAATCCAGTGGATACAAAACATATTGTTAGGTAACAGAAACCTAGATCCAGTGGAACTAAAACATATTATTAGGTATCAGAAACCTAGATCCAGTGGATACAAAACATATTGTTAGGTAACAGAAACCTAAATCCAGTGGATACAAAACATATTGTTAGATAACAGAAACCTAGATCCAGTGGAAACAAAAACATATTGTTAGGAAACAGAAACCTAGATCAAGTGGATACAAAACATATTGTTAGGTAACAGAAACCTAGATCCAGTAGATCTGAAACATATTGTTAGGTAACAGAAACCTAGATCCAGTCGATCTAAACCATATTGTTAGGTAACAGAAACCTAGATCAAGTGGTTACAAAACATATTGTTAGGTAACAGAAACCTAGATCCAGTGGAAACAAAAACGTATTGTTCGGTAACAGAAACCTAGATCCAGTGGAAACAAAAACATATTGTTAGGTAACAGAAACCTAGATCCAATGGATCTAAAACATATAGTTAGGTAACAGAAACCTAGATCCAGTGGATCTAAAACATATTGTTAGGTAACAGAAACCCAGATCCAGTGGATACAAAACATATTGTTAGGTAACAGAAACCTAGATCCAGTAGATCTGAAACATATTGTTAGGTAACAGAAACCTAGATCCAGTGGATCTAAAACATATTGTTAGGTAACAGAAACCCAGATCCAGTGGATCTAAAACATATTGTTAGGTAACAGAAACCC
>NW_013684180.1:0-1793 GCF_000517525.1 Limulus polyphemus | reverse complement strand
GTGTGGGTATTTTGAACGAGATTAACCTTCTGGAGGTTAATCTCGTTTAAAATACCCACACCGAGACGATTCGTTTTGAAGTTGGCGAGTTCAGCGGTTTAGGTGATACAGACACTGAATCTTATTATATAGATTGACCATAATATATGTGTGTGTGTGTTACAACCATCACCTATTGTTGACTGGGTCGATTACCTTAGTTTTTCGGAATGTAACTGGAAACTGTTCTTTATACAATTTTTGATTTTTTAACGGGTACGCCCAGATAGTTGTTATAAGCATCAAACATGAACATTTAACAATCGTGAAGTTATTGTATATCTAAAAATCCACACTCCCCCGGGGTTTGCATAAAGGTAAAACCATTTATTTAACTCCTTAGGGAACCCGGGTATTTCACGAAAACACTTTTACGGGGATTCCCCGAAAGCGGACTCCGAATTTGTCATTGATTTACATTACAGCACGTACATAAGTAGGCCTACTAATTACCGTTCGTAACTTGGTTAAAAAAATTATATTTACATCATAGTGGCCCTGTAAATGTGTGCCATTGGCTCACGGGTTCGCTAGTCTTTGTAATAAGATATGACAGCAGGAAGAGATCTGTTAACTCCACTTGATAACAGGGAGAGATTTTCACACATTTCGTTATTAACTCAATATGTTAACAGGTAGAGATCATGTGATAGCAAGGATAGATTTTTACAGATTTCGTTGTTACCATTACGTGACAGCAGGGTAGGAGATCTTCACACATTTCGTTGTTACTTTTACGTGACAGCAGGGTAGGAGATCTTCACACATTTCGTTGTTACCTTTACGTGACAGCAGGGTAGGAGATCTTCACACATTTCGTTGTTACCATTACGTGACAGCAGATCTTCACACATTTCGTTGTTACCATTACGTGACAGCAGATCTTCACACATTTCGTTGTTACCATTACGTGACAGCAGATCTTCACACATTTCGTTGTTACCATTACGTGACAGCAGATCTTCACACATTTCGTTGTTACCATTACGTGACAGCAGATCTTCACACATTTCGTTGTTACCATTACGTGACAGCAGATCTTCACACATTTCCCATAACAATAGTTTCCATATAACCCTTAGCTTCGTTCATTGGGAAAATATTACTGTCACATCTACAATCTAACTACAGAAATATTTCGTTATGTACAGGATATTGATTCCGAAATTACGTAATAACAGGATAGCGATAAATCGATCAGGTTAACGTTATAATTATCATAAAATTTATTGTCAATTATTGGATTTCTCTGTGGCTCCACCTACTGTAAGATTTCTAAAAGTAAAACAAATCATCTCTGTTTGTCACACTTCTTAAAATTTGCCCACCTGCCCCTACAATACACTATCCAACATTAAGAAAAATGTACATTTTTATTTTGTGCCCTCTGGTGGTACATTTAGAAACGATAGCAGCCAATGACAACGTGGTGTTGTGAGGCTTACAACGACTTCGTGCATGCAGATATGGCGCTAGTGCTACACACCTAATAGTGTCACAAGTTGAGTAGAGTGCTTTGATACAAGTATATGTTTCGTAGTCACTTGCAGAGTGTCTAGTTTGTAGTCATCACCTGATCAGTGAGATCAAGAAGCAGAGACGTGGTACAACTTTTACAATCAACAGATTTACAAGCATTAGGTGAACATTTATACATAAACTGTAATTCTACCATTCTTTTGAAGTTCTGAAATACACGTAAAAATATGTTACACGTGCACTAGGAGAATTAAGTAACATCAATATATTGTTTA
>NW_013684179.1:0-1793 GCF_000517525.1 Limulus polyphemus | reverse complement strand
AATATTAGTCAAGTAATAGTTTACCATGTAGTTTAACAATATTAGTCAAGTAATAGATTACCATTTAGTTTAACAATATTAGTCGAGTAATAGATTACCATGTAGTTTAACAAAACTAGTCAAGTAATAGATTACCATGTAGTTTAACAAAACTAGTCAAGTAATAGATTACCATGTAGTTTAACAATATTAGTCAAATAATAGATTACCATGTAGTTTAACAAAACTAGTCAAGTAATAGATTACCATGTAATTTAACAATATTAGTCAAGTAATAGATTACCATGTAATTTAACAATATTAGTCAAGTATTAGTTTACTTTTTAATTACAGCTGAAAACTTAAATTACTGGTAGTGTATTCCTACTTCTTATTAAATGTTGTGAAGTGTAGTACATTGCATGAAATTATATCATAGTTCTTTCATTTGCAAAAGTTTTGTGGAATAATTTGTTTGGACGAGAAATGTTATAACTTCTAAGTGATATTATAATAATGAACATGTATAAGGTAGAATACTCTGAGGTATAACTACGTGACATATCAGAATGTACAAATTATCAATATACTTCAATTGTGTTTGTAGTAATAGTTCTCTAAGATACTAACTATGCAAATTTTAATAAGGAAATAAAATTAATTTCACAAATAGGCAATCCAAATCTCAATGGAATGATGGTGTGAAACAGACTGCTGCAGCCTCACCTGAGTTGGTACAGTTGGAGGAATCAGCATGTTTGACACTGGAGTCTGAGGTCCAGGAGCCTTGTTCTGAGACTCAGATCCAAACGTACTGTCCGTTGTCGAACCGATGAGGACCTCCATAGAATGCCGATACGAGCCTGTGCTCTGTGGAGAATTCTGAGAAAATGAGAGAGCTGAGAGCGAGTGTCTCTTTTCTTTCTGGTGACTGTTTACCATCCTTCCTTGTGCTGATACTGCTTGTGACGTAGAGAGCGCAGCAGCCGAGACCGTAGGCTGGGGCAGTGATGGGGGAGAGATTGATGTTGAAGAGGAAGAACAGGGTGTTCCAGGACTCGGTGAAGAGGATGATGATGTAGGGGAAGGTGTGGTGGTGGTACTGGACATGGAATCCTGGCCCATAGATGCTGCTGAGCTGCTTGCTATGATCCAATATTAAACCAGTTAATACTTCACATAAACCAGTCATTCAGCAGCTAATAATTAAGTTCTTGCAAATTTATTATCAAGCTATTAATATGAGGTGAAGTAAATCAATATTGAATGTTTGTCCAAAAGTTGAGCATTACACAAATGAAAATTTAAATGTAAATTACAACACTAGACCATAAGAAATTATTGTTTCCAATGTTAAACTGTAAACGTAAGAAGTAGAATTTTATGACTACTAACTTTGATGAGTTTTCTATTAGTTGAAGCACTTTATTCCTCTTTTGGTAAATAGAGATGGTAGTGATTTCAGATTTTTGCTTTTAATTATGTATAGTTTGTGTTTCTAGTTAATTAGACACTCTGAAAGCTAGATTAGATAAAACCAAGCAACAAGATCTTCGAGCACAGATCCATCACGTGACACAGAGAAGTGGTGATTGAGAAACATTTCTTTATGAAATTAAAAATCTTGATAATACAAAAATTTCAATTACAAACTACGTTTTGATGCCAAATTTTTTAACAAACAGTGATAATAAAGTTGTTTAATTGAATTTTGAATGTATCTTTGTAATAGGTCGTGACATGCACATTTTCACCATGCCATACAGAACGATTTAAGTGTACAGTAAGTAAAATAAGACAAACATAGAAACAAG
>NW_013684178.1:528-1804 GCF_000517525.1 Limulus polyphemus | reverse complement strand
ACTCATCTTTAGCGTTATTTTGTACAACTACTCCATCAACACCTAGGTGTAACTCTAGTTTCCGAATTTGTAACCAACATACTCATCTTTAGCGTTATTTTGTACAACTACTCCATCAACACCTAGGTGTAACTCTAGTTACAGAATTTATAACCACCATACTCAACTTTAGCCATAGGAGTAGTTGTACCAAGAGGTGTTCATCTAGAGTTACACCGTTGTACCAAATAACGCTAAAGATGAGTATGGGGGTTACACATTCGTTAATTCGTGCAGTTAACTATAACTACTCCTATGTGGGTTACAAATTCGGCTAAAGATGAGTATGTTACCAAGTAAGGGGTGGTTATAAATTCGGTAACTATAGTTACTCCTAGGTATTTATGGAGTAGTTGTTATGGTGGTTATAAATTCGGTAACTATAGTTACACATCTTTAGCCTTACTTAGTACAACTACTCCATCAACACCTAGGTGTAACTCTAGTTACTGAATGTGTAACCCATACTCATCTTTAGCGTTATTTGGTACAACTTCTCCACGAACACCTAGGTGTAGCTCTAGGTACCGAATTTATAACCACCATACTCATCTTTAGCCTTACTTGGGTTACAACTAGGTGTTCATGAAGTAGTTGTGTCTAGTTACAGAATTTATGACCACCATACTCATCTTTAGCCTTACTTGGTACAACTACTCCATGAACACTTAGGTTTAACTCTGGTTACCGAATTTATAACCCCCATACTCATCTTTAGCGTTATTTGGTACAACAACTCCACGAACACCTAGGTGTAACTATAGTTACACAATTTATAACCACCATATTCATCTTTAGCCCTTACTTGACACAACTACTCCATGAACACCTAGTTGTAACTTTAGTTACAGAATTTATAACCACCATACTCATCTTTAGCCTTACTTGGTACAACTACTCCATGAACACTTAGGTTTAACTCTGGTTACCGAATTTATAACCCCCATACTCATCTTTAGCGTTATTTGGTACAACAACTCCACGAACACCTAGGTGTAACTCTACTTACAGAATTAGTAACCACCATAGTCATTTGTAGCGTTATTTGGTACAACAACTCCACGAACACCTAGTTGTAACTCTAGTTACCGAACTTATAACCATCATACTCATCTTTTGCTTTACTTCGTACAACTACTCCACGAATGCGTAGGTGTAACTCTAGTTACCTAATTTATAAACATCATACTCATCGTTACTCTTACTTGGTACAACAACTCCACGAACACCTAGGTGT
>NW_013684178.1:0-518 GCF_000517525.1 Limulus polyphemus | reverse complement strand
ACCATACTCATCCTTAGCATTATTTGGTACACCAACTCCACGAACACCTAGGTGTAACTATAGTTACCGAATTTGTAAACACCATACGCATCTTTAGCGTTATTTGGTACAACTACTCCATTAACACTTAGGTGTAACTCTAGTTACCGAATGGAGTAGTTGTACCAAGTAAGGATAAAGATGAATATGTTGGTTATAAACGAACACCTAGGTGTAACTCATATTCATCTTTATCCTTACTTGGTACAACTACTCCATGAACACCTAGGTGTAACTTTAGTTACCGAATTTATAACCACCATACTCATCTTTAGCTAAAGATGAGTATGGGTTACACATTCAGTAACTAGAGTTAAACCTATGTGTTGATGGAGTAGTTGTACCAAGTAAATGGCTAAAGATGAATATGGTGGTTATAAATTCGTTAACTAGAGTTACACCTAAGTATTCGTGGAGTTGTTGTACCAAATAACGTTACTTGGTACAACTACTCCACGAATACCTAGGTGTAACTCTAG
>NW_013684177.1:0-1794 GCF_000517525.1 Limulus polyphemus | reverse complement strand
AACATATACTGTGCTAACCCGAACCAGTTTCTATTGGCAATGTACACTTGTATATACTGTGCTAGTCTGAACCAGTTTCTCTGTATTATTTACATTTGTGTATATTGTGATAACCTGAACCAGTTTCTCTGTGTTATGTACACATGTATATACTGTGCTAACCTGAACCAGAGTCTCTAGATGTATACTGGTGATAACCTGAAACAGTTTACATAGGTGACATACACTTGTGTATACTATAATAAATTGAACCAGTTTCTCTATGTTATGTAAATATTTTCATATATTGTGCTAACCAACTAGTTTCTGTTGGTGATTTATACTTATATATATTTCTCTGTTCTTAACTACTTAATGTCAAAGAAATTGTTTTAAAGTTTTTTAATGTCCTTCTGAACATACTTATAGTATAAAATATAGATTCAAAACTGTTTTAATACACTGAATAGACACCACCACCTAATGTAGGGTTAAACAACTTTTCACAACAACAATAACATAGAAAAGATTCCATTAGATGCTCGAACATGGCTTGTTTGATAGCAGTCCATTCACCGTAGAGAACAAAACAAATTGGTTCACAGTTTTTGGAAGAGGAAGAATGATGGCAAATGAGTTAATTTCAAAATTGCTCAATTACAATGAATATTAGTATAATCTTGGAAGAGCCTTTGTTCATTAGTGTTGAAATCCAGCGTTATAGAGTTAGCTTGACTTCTAACAAGGTTCAATGTTATTTATCCTTCTAAAGACATCAGAGAACCCTTCCTATATCACCAAACATTCTTGCACTATTACAGAACCTTGCACTGTTGGAATAACTCAATTGTTTTCTGCCCTTTTTCTCTGCTGTCAATACTAGAAGGAAGTAAAATGATTCATCATATCACCTTATTTATTTCCATTCATCCATCGCCAACAGTATGCACTATAAACATCATTAAAAAACGTTCTTATGTTTTCATTTGAGACCACCTGTGTTTAGACTAGTTTTAAATTACCACAAGAGAGACGTCTGTTCTAACTTAGTTTATTTAGTGCTGTTGAAGATTATTGAATCCTCATCATTTATCGTCAGATTAGTCAGTTGAGTCGCAATCCATAATCTGTTGGACTTGGAAAGTCTGTCCAGCCATCTTTTCTCTCAGTCAGTTGACAGCCACAGTTTTTCCCACACTTAATAGACTCTGATGACAAATGACTTTGAACAGCCAGTCACAGAAACAGACTTAAGTAATGACACCTCTACTAGATGAGAACCCACTATCGTACTGCTTTTTAACCCTCAAATTACCAATTTGTGTTTACACCATTTAACACCAAAGAACTGACCAACAAACGTGGTGAAATAAATCATTTTTTGTATGTAAAATATGCAGGGAACTCCAGCAGTAGCTAGTTGGATTAGTTGTAATATTGATGGCACTTTATTTACATTTTTGTATGTGCCTACAAGTAATCTGCTGCATAAAAGGTTTAGAAATTTTATTTTTAAAATCTGATAGGGTTCATCCTAGCAATTTTAAAAGTTAAATCTTATGGTTGCAGTTGTGATGTGACTGTATTTATATATACATGCAGTTGTAACGTGACTGTATTTCTATATATATATATACATGCAGTTGTAATGTGACTGTATTTCTATATATATATATACATGCAGTTGTAATGTGACTGTATTTCTATATATTTATATATACATGCAGTTGTAAGTGACTGTATTTCTATATATATATATATGTATATACACGCAGTTGTAATTTGACTGTATTTCTATATATATATATATACATG
>NW_013684176.1:0-1794 GCF_000517525.1 Limulus polyphemus | reverse complement strand
GATGTGATAAAACTTTTCAGGTTGTATAATATTATTGTACCTTAGTGACACTATAAACCCTAATAGCACTAACCTTAATAACATTATAGTCCTCACCCGTCCTTTTCAGTACTATACAAGAGTATAATTGTGAAAATCACAATATACAAAATTATATAAAATATAATTTTTAAGGCTTTAATTGTTACTATGATGTTGAAACACGTTGATCTACATCACTCTTTGGTGGTTCGCTTGCGAAGTGTCTGGCGCTCCTCATATCAACGCGCCCTCTGGTGCCACTTCATGGACGTCATCCCTTTTTTGCCTTTTACGTAACAGTTATGTAATTTTCAGGCGGCGGCATCCTTTGATTTTCACTCACCTGGCGACCTCCCCACTGAGGAAGCATCCTCTGGGCACATGGGGTACCGAAATAACTACTGACATAGAAAGGTTATGCAAAGAAAGAAAGTGGAAGTTAATCAGTACACAAAGGGCATTGTGGAGATGAAAAAGTTACCGTTATGGAAACTTTGTAAAATGTTTGATTATTTTGTATCTAATTTGTGGTAATCGGTTACTTAAACATCTTGTTATAAAGTGAAAAATTAAAACAAAATGTTTCTTTACTGGAAAAATTATTTTTCTATGTATTCTTAAGTTTTTCGAGACTTTCTTAAGATACTAAACATCATATTATACATCATTATCGAACAAGGTTTCCCTGCTTTTTTACTATAACTAACTTTTGTATAAAATCACATGTTAAGTTAAAATGCTGTTAAAATATAAAATTATTTTAGAGAAACTATTTTATTCTTATGTGTTTCTAATATATCCAGACCATCTAACTGATATATATAATAAATTATCACTTAACTGTGGAATACAAAAATAATATGTATGTAATAGGTATACAAAATAGTACAGGGATTTGACTTGAGTAAATGTATACTTTCTGAAATGTAAAGAGAATCAAGACATGAAAATATGCAATGGTCTGGCCAATCACTGGATATAAATCCTAATGAGTAGGTGTGGGATATCTTTCACCGATCAGTGCAAAAGCTAACCAGTAAAGCCCAGTACTCCCTAATACAGATTCTGTGACAAGAATGGGCTGCAGTTCTGCAAATCAGGAGTTTGTGTCTTGTCCATAGAATGGTTAAACATGTTTCCACCCTGCGTAAGACATAAAGTTGCATCATAAAGTATTAGTGGTTCTATAATATACTGATGTTTCTTCAAACTTGGGTATCTATTTATGTACGTCAAATCTCTGTATGTGCCATTTTACTGTTATTAAAAACATTTTTATCATCCCTATAGTAATATTATGTATTACTCAGTAACTAACCTATAGCTTAATGTTTTGTTAATTGTAAAATCATGTTTTATTTATGAATGTTTTGAGGCCTGTTTAGGCTTAAGGTTTTAAATAAGGGTTGAATAAAAATGGCTATTATACTACTGTTATATATTTAATTTCCTCACCGAATATTATACTTTACATAACCATACATAAGTTCTACTAGTTCTAAATAAAATTTCCATTCTAGTATTAAGATAATTTTTTGCATTGCCTTTTCATTACATTTTATAAATTATATATATATTAGTTATAGCGTACCTTTCACGAGATCAATGTTTAAGTAATTTCCAGTTAATAATGGAGTTTGAATTCCTATTATTTAAAATACTCAGGTGGCTCAGCGATAAGTCTGAGGCTCACAGCACTAAATTCGGGTTTTGATACTCGCGATGGACACAACACATAGCCCATTATGCTTCATAAATAACAAGCAAAAACTA
>NW_013684175.1:0-1794 GCF_000517525.1 Limulus polyphemus | reverse complement strand
TGTTACAGTATAAATGTTAACAAAAGTGTCTTTCAGTGGTTGTTAAAGTGATATCTAAAGGTTACAGCCCCACCTATTTTGTAGTGAGAATGACCACTCACGTGATTATCACAAGCTATTCTGCATAAATGCGAGGTTTCTCGCAAACTATGAAAAATTTTATTCAAACAAATAGGTACATTGTTTCATCTTAAACAGTAGGAGAGTTCAAAGTCACAAAAAATGATTGTCTGGCATAAGTAAACTGGAAATGCATACATCGTTTTGGTGTTTTAGTGTTTTACAAACTTGTGTCCAGTTTTATTATTCTGTTTAATACTGATTCAGTTAGTAAGAGCTTTAGTACTACTCCATAATCGATATCTTGATTGATTCTTCTGTTGGTTGGATATTAGATATAACTACAGTTAATTCAATTTTACCTGTATAAACTGCATTATGCAACCAAACCATGCGTTTTGTACCTCTTGATTTTAATTGGGAAAGTTTGGTTTATCCTAAATCTATGCAGTTTTTGCATAATATCTGGTTCAGAAAACTATTATGTTGATTTTGCTCTAGCTGCTTTGTTTCTTTGTTGTTCCCTGGAGATAATACCTGCTCTGTCCATGGATTATATTGCTATAATAGAGCGCATTTTACAAGGTCAATGACAGCAATGTCCTTCACTGGTACAACAGATGGTATCTAGAGGTTACAGCTTCCCCTAGTTTAAAGAGGATGACAAGCCATATGAAAGTGCTAGATTCTATAGGCAAATCTGAAATTTTCCAGTAAGAAACGTTAGATTAAAGCATTGCTACACAGGATTTCAAGGAAAAACATCTATTGATAAATTAACAGACCAGTAGAAGGTGAGTGTCCAGTGTTCAACTTAAATATGCACACTGTATTTGTGCCTTTGATATAAATAATTTTTTCATTATGTATTATCCATCATGACCAGTATCTTTATATATTAGCTTAAAACTCGGTCAGCTTTGTGATGTATTCTGCTGATCCTCCTGTTATAAAGTGGACTTATTTAACACTCTTTGAAAAAAATCGGATAACTTGAGAATACCACAGAGTAGGTAGAAGGGGAAATTTAATGCTGTTACCACGGGATTTTGTTACAAAGTTTCTTGTTTTTTAAGGTGTATGTTGTCCTTACTTGTGTTTCTGAGTCATGGTACATCACCTAGACCCTCAGCACAGAAATGTGGATGAATCATCTTACTACAGGGTGAAACCTTGTCCATTCATAAAATGTCCTGACCTTGACACCTTGTTGGAGGTGAAGCCATTTCTGCTACAGCAACATTAAGCATGTGGTAGAAGATCCAACTAGTGGATGGAAACCATGATTAAAATTTTAGGAGCTCCAGAAAGAGCAACCAAAGGACCCAGATCTAGCATTGGGAATCCTTGTCATGCAGCAAAGTGAAGCCCAAAACCACAAAGGGAGGACCGTAACATAGACTCACGTAACCTATGGCACTAACGAGAGGACCGTAACATAGACTCATGTAACCTGTATCACTTGTATGTCTAGTTATCAGAAGCGTTTTTAACACTTCAAACTATTTGGTGCTATTTTCTTAGGGACCCATCCGTACTGATCAGCTATAGGTATACAAATTTATAAGTTTTTTTGGACTACTTAGGGGGTCTGCAATATGAGGGGCCTGTCAATGTGTTGCCTTGATTCTACTGATGTTAAATATGCCACTGCTAGTTATGATGCAAGGAACCACTGAGCTGTGGTTCTCAGACTGTAATGTAGTTAGTGTTCCTCAGAACTTTAAGGCAAGA
>NW_013684174.1:0-1794 GCF_000517525.1 Limulus polyphemus | reverse complement strand
CGTAAGTATAAATATTAGTGAGAGTAGCTCACTGTGTGTACAAGTTTGTGATAGTATCATTTATTGGTAACGGTTGGGCTACCGTCACCAATAAATGATACTATCACAAACTTGTACACACAATGGGCTACCGTCACCAATAAATGATACTATCACAAACTTGTAAACACAATGGGCTACCGTCACCAATAAATGATACTATCACAAACTTGTAAACACAATGGGCTACCGTCACCAATAAATGATACTATCACAAACTTGTACACACAATGGGCTACCGTCACCAATCAATGATACTAACACAAACTTGTACACACAATGGGCTATTGTGTGTACAAGTTTGTGATAGTATCATTTATTGGTGACGGTAGCCCATTGTGTGTACAAGTTTGTGATAGTATCATTTATTACTGTGATAGTATCATTTATCATTAATCATGCCTCTGAAGTTTTGAGATTGTTATTTCAGGTCCGGGAATGACTATCAACTAAAAGTCAGGCTTGGTGAATGGGATACTCAAAACACCGACGAATTCTACGCGCACGAGGACCATGACGTAGGAGAAATCATTATCCACCCTAAGTATGATCATGATAGGAAAAACCTATGGGACGACGTTGCTATATTGAAGCTAAAATCTGAAGTGAAATTCAAGCCTCATATTGACACAATCTGCTTGCCGAAGCCTCACGAAAAATTTGAGGGTCTTAAATGTGTGGTTACTGGATGGGGTAAAGATGCGTACAGTAAGTTCTGTACCAAGTTTCAAGTTGCTGTCTCACTCTGTTTATTTTCATCAAATCAAATCGCATTAATGATACTTTGTTTCTTCCAATCCGTTTAAGTACCATCAAATTTATATTCTCCTCTTTCTGGCTGTTCAAAAATTATATATTTCTTTCATTTACTAGCGTTTTGTCTCTTCTTTTAAATCCCTGCACACACTGAAAAAAAGATCTAACATTCTCGTTATTCTAAAAAACAATTGTGTTATTGATACTTTTCCTATCCAATCCCTTCGTATAACCCCAATTAGGTATGATCTCTTTCTTATATCTCCTGTAGTTCTCCCACCCAAGCCCTTTATATAACCCACATTTTCTGTTCATCTCGTTTCTTACATCTCCTGTTGTTCTCCCCTCCAATATCTTAATATAACCCCAATTTTCTATTCATCTCGTTTCTTACATCTCCTGTTGTTCTCCCCTCCAGTATCTTAATATAACCCCAATTTTCTATTCATCTCGTTTCTTATATCTCCTGTAGTTCTCCCACCCAAGCCCTTTATATAACCCACATTTTCTGTTCATCTCGTTTCTTACATCTCCTGTTGTTCTCCCCTCCAATATCTTAATATAACCCCAATTTTCTATCCATCTCGTTTCTTACATTTCCTGCCTTGGTACTAACTCCCTCTAAGCCTTACGAATGTAACCAATTTCTCAGGTTTGCGAAAAAGCTAAGACAAACAAAAAACGACAACAAAAATCTGTAAACATTGAATGCTCATAAATTATTGTTAAATTTTCGTACGTAAAGATTTTTAAGGAACATGTTTTGTTTAAATAGTCGTTATACTTTTTGTCACCAAGTTGTTGTCCCTTTTTATGTTATTGTTTGGTTTATTCATGAAATAGTTTCTTTACTCTGGTCTTTATATATAGTTCTCATTTTGATTTATCGTATTAAATCTCTTGTCACTGACATCTTTTACTGCGCATGCCACGAGGTTTTAGTGAGTTACATCCAAAATGCGCCCCCCCCCCCAATGGCACAGCGTTATGTCTGCGGAC
>NW_013684173.1:0-1794 GCF_000517525.1 Limulus polyphemus | reverse complement strand
GAAAACTATTGGACAGCGTTATCTTACTAAACTGAAAACTATTGGACAGCGTTATCTTGCTAAACTGAAAACTATTGGACAGCGTTATCTTGCTAAACTGAAAACTATTGGACCAGCGTTATCTTACTAAACTGAAAACTATTGGACAGCGTTATCTTACTAAACTGAAAACTATTGGACAGCGTTATCTTGCTAAACTGAAAACTATTGGACAGCGTTATCTTGCTAAACTGAAAACTATTGGACAGCGTTATCTTGCTAAACTGAAAACTCAAGAATCCTAAGAATATCTTCTTCTCAGGCCCTAAGTTCATATATACTTACGACTGTACAAAACTAAGGTATTCATAACGACTGTACAAACTAAGGTATTCATAACGACTGTACAAAACTAAGGTATTCATAACGACTGTACAAAACTAAGGTATTCATAACGAATGTACAAAACTAAGGTATTCATAACGACTGTACAAAACTAAGGTATTCATAACGAATGTACAAAACTAAGGTATTCATAACGACTGTACAAAACTAAGGTATTCATAACGACTGTACAAAACTAAGGTATTCATAACGACTGACTATTGTACTTATTGACATCGTATGTTTCAAATGAGTTCACGTATAAAATACTTTAACGGCATATTCTTACATGTAATATGTGAAACACTCGTAATATTCTATTCGGAATTTAACGTATGTAGAAAATAACAACACTTGTTGAATAAGCTACAATATAATATATTGTTTTGTACATAACTTCCAGAAACACTGACACTGATCTAACGGTTTTAATATGCGATTTCTAAATGTCTAACAGTACAGTATTCAAACGTATGATGTATAAGATACTAAAAACACATTACTACAGGGTCTGTCGTAGAATTTACGAGGATCGTTGAGAAAAAACGGGATTTTCCTCCTCTTATGCTGAATATCAATAGCTTGCGTTGTATAATGAATCCCATTGGGATGTCTAGGTCGACAGTCTTTCTCCATCCCGCCTACCATCCTGATCTTCTCAAGGGCAGTCTAAGAGGTCGATCCTAACAGACTTAAAGCAGCTGTACACAAATGGATTCGTAATATCACACCTACACTTGAAAATTATAAAATGGGATCAGCGCTTGAAATGCCCAATATGAAATGCCCAATATTTTGTTTTATTTGGCCAACGACCAAAATTTAAAGACGACGTGTTTCATCAGGAATAAAGATACCGAAATCCGTAGACTTTAAGATTTGGTCATTGTCCAAATAAAACAAAATATTGTGCATTTAGCGTTGATTCTATTTGAAAGTTTAAAATTTATTTTGTTCAAGTAAACTTTATTGAATTTTCATGATACCAACATTTTATTGACTTCTGACATACTACGATGCACGAAGAAGATTAATAGGAGAACTGAATATGTATGGCTGCCCACATCCTCAACACTATTAGTGTACTCTTAACGTTTGTAATCTGATATATTCAACCCTGCCCACATCCATTGGTGTACGTTTGATCTGATATGGTTAGTCCTGTACACATCATTAGTGTACGTTTGATCTGATATGGTTAGTTCTGTACACATCATTAGTGTACGTTTGATCTGATATGGTTAGTCCTGTACACATCATTAGTGTACGTTTGATCTGATATGGTTAGTTCTGTACACATCATTAGTGTACGTTTGATCTGATATGGTTAGTCCTGTACACATCATTAGTGTAGGTTTGATCTGATATGGTTAGTTCTGTACACATCATTAGTGTACATTTGATGTTTGATCTGATATGGTTAGTCCTGTA
>NW_013684172.1:0-1795 GCF_000517525.1 Limulus polyphemus | reverse complement strand
GAATAGAATAAACAGGAAGACATGTACTACTGTGTCATGAATAGAATAAACAGGAAGACATGTACTACTGTGTAATGGGTAGAACAAATGGGAACAGATAATCTACTGTGTCATGAATAAAGTGAACAGGAATATACATAAAGATATTTTCTACTTTGGCATGAATAGAATAAACAGGAAGAGATAATCTTGTATGTGATGAATAAAGTAAACAGGTATGTTTATTGTTGTATTTATTATGCATGTATGGGTATTATTGTCTTAATTATGAAGGTATGTTCATTCTTGCATTACTTATGTAAATATCTTTATTGGTGCATTAAGTATGCAGATATGTTTATTGTTTCATTAACTATGCAAATATGTTCATTGTTGTATTAATTATGCAGTATATATATGGTTTTATTAATTATGCAAGGATATGTATTGTTGTATTAATCATGCAGGTATGTGTATTGTTGTATTAATTATGCAGGTATGTGTATTGTTGTATTAATTATGCAGGTATGTGTATTGTTGTATTAATTATGCAGGGATGTGTATTGTTGTATTAATTATGCAGGGATGTGTATTGTTGTATTAATTATGCAGGGGTGTGTATTGTTTAGGGATGTGTATTGTTGTATTAATTATGCAGGGATGTGTATTGTTGTATTTATTATGAAGGTATGTTTATCATTGTATTTATTATGAAGGTATGTTTATCATTGTATTTATTATGAAGGTATGTTTATCATTGTATTAATTATGCAGGTATGTTTATTCTTGTATTAATTATGCTGCTATGTTTATTCTTGCATTAATTATGCAGGTTTTGTTTATAGTATTAAATATGCAGAGATGTTTCTTTTTGTATTAATTAAACACAGATGTGTATTGTTGTGTTAATTATGCAGGGATGTGTATTGTTGTAATTATTATGCTGGGATATGCATTGTATTTATTATGAGAGTATATTTATATTTCTATTTATTATGCAGGTATGTTTATTGCTGTATTAATTTTGTACAAATGTGTATTGTATTATGCACATATGTTTATTGTTGCATTAATTATGCTGATATGTTTATTGTTGCATTAATTATGCTGATATGTTTATTGTTGCATTAATTATACTGATATGTTTGTTGTATTAATTATGCTGGTTATGTGTATTGTTGTATTGATTATGCTGGTTATGTGTATTGTTGTATTGATTATGCTGGTTATGTGTATTGTTGTATTGATTATGCTGGTTATGTGTATTGTTGTATTGATTATGCTGGTTATGTGTATTGTTGTATTGATTATGCTGATATGTTTGTTGATGCATTGATTATGCTGATATGTTTATTGATGCATTAATTATGCTGATATGTTTATTCTTGCATTAATTATGCTGATATGTTTATTCTTGCATTAATTATGCTGATATGTTTATTCTTGCATTAATTATGCTGATATGTTTATTCTTGCATTAATTATACTGATATGTTTATTGTTGTATTAATTATGTACGTATGTTTATTCTTGTATTGATTATGCTGATATGTTTGTTGATGCATTGATTATGCTGATATGTTTATTCTTGTATTGATTATGTACGTATGTTTATTCTTGTATTGATTATGTACGTATGTTTATTCTTGTATTGATTATGTACGTATGTTTATTCTTGTATTGATTATGTACGTATGTTTATTGTTCTATTGCTTATGTAGGTATGTTTATTGTTCTATTGCTTATGTAGGTATGTTTATTGTTGTATTACTTATGTACGTATTTTTATTGTTGTATTACTTATGTACGTATTTTT
>NW_013684171.1:0-1795 GCF_000517525.1 Limulus polyphemus | reverse complement strand
AACGATATGATGGGTGAGGTGTTTTTCAATATGATGGTGTGTGTGTGTAAGTTTATCAAGACTAGGGTTCGAACCCTAGTGGGAAAACGTTAGTGATGTTACAGCTCTAACGATATGATGGGTGAGGTGTTTGTCAATATGATGGTGACTAGGGTTCGAACCCTAGTGGGAAAACGTTAGTGATATTACAGCTCTTAGATCCTTCAGGTCCGTTTCTATGATTTTCTGTTTTTGTGAATATTATTTTATAATTTTTTTATTTATTCCAACATGCTTCTATCATTTTCTGTTTCTGTTAACTGTATATGTATATTTTGTTTTGTACAGGCGTTGAGTTCTCCAGCAGGTTTCTACAATGCAGCTCGAGAGTTGTTGGAATGGTGTAGTGACGTTCGAGCCTTTCAAAAAGTGTTTGAAGAGAGTTTAGTGAACTGTCTAACGGTATGTATACTCGGGTTTCTAACTTATGAGTTCTACATTTTGTGACTATTATCTCCTGGGCCTATTATATTTGTTCATTCACTCTTTCTTTTTGCTTGTTAGTTATGGACATTAACTTTCATACCAGTCAGGGACGTCATTCGGGGGCGGGAGGGGAGGGGGCAAATGTCATTTTCTGTGAAACATTTTTAGTCAAGACGGATTACTACATTTACGCAAATTACGTCACAATGTAGGTTTCCCTTCCCCAGCTGGATGTGCGGGCCCACGCGAGGATAACCTTCCCTTACCCCCCCCCCCCCCGCGTTTTCTGAAAGGACTCGACTGATACCAACGATCTCTGGATCTCTCTCTTTACTAACACAATATGTTATCGTTTATCAGATACTGTGTTGTTAAACTTACCCTTCAAATACCTGTGTCTTTCACCTTGACTTTGTAAACAATTTCTGACAAATATTTACTAAGGTTTATAATTTTCATTAGATATATATTTATGTGTATAAATAGAAAGTCATGATCAAACAAAACGAAAAACAAATGACGGGATTACTTTGTCATGCGGATTACTACAAACAAGCTAGTGCGTACAAGTGGTGATTTATCACAGGAAGTTGTTAGGTAGGGAACTAATTCAAAATTCCACCAAAAAGTCATGCATTTTACTAATGTGGGTGTTCATTATGTTCGAAGATCAACAATAATTATTTTGACCAATTATATCTCGGCCAATAATCTCGTAAATAGATACGAGGGGCGACAGACTCTGGGACGCTGAGTGGTCGAGTTCTTCAGAGCGAAAGGAGAGGGGTGGAACATCTTTCAGTAAATAAACTGGCGTATTAAAATTGATCGCACGTCGCAAGCGTTCGTTGTAGTGATTACCGAAGAGAGTTTTTTTCTTGAAGAACGGATCTTCACTAATTACTTAATTGTTTTTCTGCTTTATTGTTATACGTTGTTTTTGTTGTTCAGACCTTAACCAAGCTAGTAAAATTAATTAATAACGATCGGATTAGACGAAATGAACCAACGTTATCGAAACGTCATTCTTTCCAAACAGGTTGATGACCTTCGTTAACGAACAGTCGTCTTTATTAACGAACAGTCGTCTTCTGTCTGAATCTTCTTTCAAACATCATATATATATATCTAGTTATGTGATTAAATAACCAGAATATTCGGTTGGTACTACAGATTTAAAGGATCACACAGTCTTCAAGACCCTTTCCAGGGTTTGTGAAATATTGGGGTTTTACTGTTCATTCCAGTAGATGTAAGATCGCTTACTAAACATCTTAATAAAGTCTGATGTTTGAGAGACAACAGGACACTTTATAACCCCATCTTAAGG
>NW_013684170.1:0-1795 GCF_000517525.1 Limulus polyphemus | reverse complement strand
GCTTAATTCCAAAGAGAAACAAAAAATGAGGGTACCAACAATATCATGTCATACTCAAATGTTTTCTTGAGCGTTTTTGAGAATTTTTATGAAATTCGACATATGTAACAATATATAAAATTGAAATGGCTTAAAACTTGAGGAATCTTTATCTGAGGCCAAAAACAGAATACTTAATTGACCGACAGTTTTATTTTAGAGACAAATTCTTTCTTTTTAATGTGGTTTCTAATGGTTTTTAGTGTTTATTTCAGATAGATATAGTTAATGGATTTACAACTCTTGAATTTGGGGTTCGATTCTCCATCGTGAACAGAGCTCAAATAGCCAATCATGTAGCTTTGCGTTAAACAGACAAACGGATAGAAAGCGATAAAATTATCTTACAGTCTATGATCAGTTAATCTTGTGGTGAGGCCTGCAGGGCAGTTAGTAAAGGTTTGTGTCGGTTTACGATCGTTTAATTCTGTCCAACGTATTTGACAATACGGAAATTTTATAAACACTTGGGTACTGCAGCTAATAATATCTGTTTTTGATACTAAGTGTTCATATATCATAAAATAAAAAGGATGATTTTAGGAAACCCTCATCCCACATTGACTCAGCGGTCAATCTGAAGGTTTGTAACGCTAAAAACAGGGTTTCGATACCCGTGGTGAGCACAGTATGGATAGTCCATTTTGTACTATTGCTACAAATTAAAAAAAAATTAATAAAAAATATAATATATTTATGCTCGAAACGTACAGCCGACGGTTCTTAATGTTACGCGATTAATGATCTTTATATTAACGAGAATGATGTTCTAAGCTATATTATAATAATAGTGATAACTTTACCTGTTTGTTTCTTATTATGTTGGCTAACTAGAACAGTTGGGAGATGATATCTCTAATTGTTGAGGGTGGTGTAAATTGTATGACTTATTTCAGAGAATACCTATAACTTCATAACCCCCAAATGTACACCTATACAGGAACTTGTAAATATGAAAAAGAGTGAACTGGTAGACGGCCCCCATAGAAAATTCAGATGACTCGGGGACCTAAAGACTGGTAAGATTAAACTCTCTGACTTTAGGGCGTTGAATCGAACAAAACGTACAGCCGCCCCTGTCGGTGAATCAAGGTTCTTGGGAAAATGTGCATTATGTAAATATTAATTTACTCAGTTCCGACATTTTCCATCTCCATTTGGTTTCCAGAAATGTTTTGAATTTGAGAAACAGGTGTGACACTGTATGAACGAGGTACTTCGCTCTCGTGATGGACCTCCTCCCATTTTTACGAGCTTCTTCTCTTGATGAGTCTGAACGCCCTTCCAGTAAGTAGGGGCTATACTCTGAAGCACACCTATAGTAATAGGGTTTACAGGACTTGATCTGCGAGTTACGTGACATTTCAACCCCAGCCCGTTTTGAAAGCACCACATATAAGGCTACCATGTTGAATCATAAGTCACGGGAGGAGGAACTATTACATTAAATAATTCAACGTAAATAAACATTACAGCTGATATGGTGAAGTTAGCAATAAATTAATATCATGGTAACTGTGAAAATATTAACGAAAACAACCAGAGTAATAACGGAAGAGTAGACATAGTTGGTTTGGTAATTTTAATGGACTGCAACTGCCTGTTGAAAGAAAAGGAGACAACGTTTTGGTTTTTATATAGAAGATGAAATGTCGTCTTCTTTTCTTTTTTTCCAACAAGGAATTGCAGTTCATTAAAGTATCAAATCAACTATAGTAAGCTTTGTACAACGGAAACAACTGTAGTAATCTTTGTA
>NW_013684169.1:0-1796 GCF_000517525.1 Limulus polyphemus | reverse complement strand
ATAAATTAATGACATATATTTTTAAGAGTCTAAATTACAATTCACAATGAATTGATAAACATTTAAATTATTAAGACAAAATTAAACACCCAAGGTGTAAGCATGGGTACCCTAACATGTCACATCTGCTAGTTTAAGAGTGTCTACTGGAACACATTAGTTCAGAAATATTAAAAATTATAGTTGTCAGAATTTTCATGTCAACCTTCGTAGCGGGTTCGTCCATCAAGAGCGTTGTACGAATCATCATTGCAAGGATGAGGTTCTAGGTCTAATTTCTTTACCAAACAAATAAATTGAATCTGTGATTAAAACTGTCAGTTAAAGAGTTTTAAAATACTTCATTATGAGTGAAAATCTTCTTATAAATACAGTTTCGAACGAAAGGTTTAGGAATCGCTCTCTAATTGAGTGGGAGGCATCTACTCTGATGGAACTACAGATCAATGCATCAGTAGGAATGATTTTGATTCTCTGAACGTTCTACATTGTAGGACAATATCCTGCCAGTCATTAAAAGTTTTCTTTGCCACCACCATTAAACCTTATTTCGTACTGAAGGACGATAACGTTTGTCTTTGCCGCCATTTGTAACAATAAATTGTTGTTAGATGGACTGATCAGCATTTTGACGGATCTCAGGTCCATAAAAGACATCTCACAACAGCTTCATTCCAATATAGCTTTTTATACGTGTTTAAAATTCTATCATAGCTTTTTAAATATGTTTGAATATCTAATATAGCTTTTCATACGTGTTAAAAATTCTATTATAGCTCTATAAATGTGTTTAATATTCTATCATAGCTTTTTAAATGGGTTTGAAATTCTCATATAGCTTTTTATACGGGTTAAAAATTATAATATAGCTTTTCTTGACCACCTTTATCGACAGAACTAGCGAAAACCGCGGAGAGAACGGCTATATAGAGCTGAGGAACCAGGTATTACATTGTACAACTTGTTAATCCACCACCGTGTTTTGTGTGGGATTTTAAATTAAGCTATGGTTTTACTCCCTAATAACCTGGAAAACAGTACGACTTCAGTTATGTTGGAAGGAAATTAGAATTTCAAATATCACATGGAATTTAAATCTCTATTCAGAATTTAAAAAAAGAAAAAGAGAGAGTGAGTATAGGAAATCTTCGTTTTGTAATCAACCCATCAAACACTCGCGTACTGGCTGTTAAACGGCTAGTATTCAATAAATAATCGTGCATATTTTAATATTATCGTCTCTCTTTCAAACATATATTAGAAATTTGAACTCATTTAAAACTATATTAGAATTTTGAAAACGCCATTTAAATCGTCGATAAGCTCTTTTTTTTGTGTGAAAATCCAGTTCTACAGCTTAGCTTATTTTCGGTTATGCTTTTTTAAACACTTTTGCTGGAAAAAACAAAATAAAAACTGTGTGAGTAAAGCGTCGGTGACGCACACACTGCTGTAACGCATAGATTTTGTAAGAAACAGGTTTTTTTTTGTTGTATCTTTTTTTCCACGTTATAGAACAAAGAATCGTTTGATTTATAACTTTCCACACAGTTTAGTTTACAAAGAATAATGATATCGTAAAAACACTGTTGTAGAACGTTTTATGGTATAAACGATAATAAAATACAGGATTGTTTGCCACGTTTTATAGGAGTTCTGTTAGATTTATATCTTAGTGTAAAGCCAGAACCATGATCGTTTCTTAACAGTATAAACCCGCTCACATTTGTAAAATAACGACAGGAGGCGGTTGAAAACATAATACAAAAGTGGGTATTAAACGAACCAGCGACATA
>NW_013684168.1:0-1796 GCF_000517525.1 Limulus polyphemus | reverse complement strand
AGATGTACTGTATTAAACAACAAGTCCATGACCAGATGTACTATATTAAACAACAAGTCCATAAAGACATTGTTATTTTGTTTGTACTTTTGCTATTTTGTAACCGTAGAAAGAATGTTACAGATTTGTTTTTAATTTCAAATGGATAAATGTTTATGCACTTTACGATAAATAAAACCAGGAGTACCGGTTTTCATTGCACTGCAAGTACCATCCCTGTGATGGTAACCTACGTTATATTTAGAGTATCGGTTACTATGGCAACTTAAGCCCTTATATATTAAACATTATATATTATACCTTAGAACTCGGCGTAACGGTTACCACGGCAACGAAAAGCATCATCTCAGTCGTGTTAACCTGCGACGAAGGATTAAAATGAGAGGATTACGTACCGGTTACCACGGCAACGAAAAGCATCATCTCAGTCGTGTTAACCTGCGACGAAGGATTAAAATGAGAGGATTATCTTTTAATCGCGCAGTTCATGGATTTAACGAAAACTTCTGAACTATGGGTACATATGATCGAAACGGTAGAGTGTTATGTTTTCCGTAGAAACGTAAGAACTGATTGGTTTGTTTCGGATACTTGCGAAACGCTGCACGAGGGCCATCTGCGCTAACCGTCCATAATTTCGATAAACTAAAGCGAAGGCTGCTAGTCAACAGCACCCACCGCCAACTCTTGGGCTATTCTAATCGTCACTCTTACAACGCAGAGCTTAATATGTTTTTACGATAAAGAAACGCAAACCTTGGACTCTCGGGTACACAGTCCGTCAGGTCACATTAGGCCTGAAACGTCTTATACGAAACTGGATACGTAACGAAATAGACAATCAACTCTTTTTTTTTCTCCCAGCTTGGTGGTTAGGGGTGCTCGACTCTCAACCTGAGGGTCGTGGGGTCAAATCCCCCTCAACGAACTTGCTCGCCATTTTAGCCAATCCCACCATTCGGTGGTAAAAGAGTAGCCCAAGAGTTGACGGTGGGTGGTGTTCACTAGTTGCCTTCCCTCTAGTCTTTCACCGCTAAATTAGGGACGGTTAGTACAGATAGTCCTTGTGTAGCTTTGCGCGAAATTCCAAACAAACCAAACCAATATATGACATTTTTTTGTATTTTCTTAAGCCCAAAATTACACAATGGGCTATCTGTGTTGTGCCCACCACGGGTATCGAAAACCGATTTTTGGCAGTTTGAGTCCGCATACTTATCGCCGAGTTACTGGGGAGGGGGGGGGCATATATGACATTTCACCAAACTATAAACCCGTGCTTTTAGTTTACACAAGCTAACTGAGAATGTACTTTATGAAAAAAGAACTAGGGGGAGGGGGAGTACACCTACAAGACTTCCGTCTGATAAGGCTAACAATTACACCACTCAGACGTTCAATACACAGAGAAGACATATTAGTGTGGCATAGGGAGAGTCACATCCAAACGCCAATCTCGTCACATGTTACTACTCCCCGGGAAAACCTAAGGTTGCATGCAAAGTTTGGTGACAGTCGGTTCAGATAAATAAGATATACAAACACTTGACCTACACACAAAACCACGCGAGTAGTTCAGCCCAAAAAACAAACAAACTAGCATACTTAGACAAAGTTTGGTTAATTAAATACACTTCTGAAGGAAAGATGTAAGAATAAGTTTACGTCGAAGTCCATTGTGTCAGACAGAATTGAATGTGTATTTACATCGAAACGGAAATGATGACGTTATCGGGATTACAACTTATGAAAATTCTTTTTGACAGGTGCACTAAATCATGTGTTCTCTGATTTTG
>NW_013684167.1:1595-2452 GCF_000517525.1 Limulus polyphemus | reverse complement strand
CATAGTTGTAAGATCTGTTAGTATTGGACAATGATTCAAGACACAAGGAATACAGGAAATCATAGTTGTAAGATCTGTTAGTATTGGACAATGATTCAAGACACAAGGAATACAGGAAATCATAGTTGTAAGATCTGTTCGTATTGGACAATGATTCAAGACACAAGGAATAAGGAAATCATAGTTGTAAGATCTGTCAGTATTGGACAATGATTCAAGACACAAGGAATACAGGAAATCATAGTTGTAAGATTTGTTAGTATTGGACAATGATTCATGACACAAGGAATAAAGGAAATCTGAGTTATAAGATCTGTTCGTATTGGACAATGATTCAAGACATAAGGAATACAGAAAATCTAAGTTATAAGATCTGTTCATATTGGACAATGATTCAAGACACATGGAATACAGGAAATCTGAGTTATAAGATCTGTTAGTACTGGAAAATGATTAAAGACACAAGGAATACAGGAAATCAGAGTTATAAGATCTGTTAGTATTGGACAGTGATTCAAGACCCAAGGAATACAGGAAATCAGAGTTGTAAGATCTGTTTGTATTGGATAAGGATTAAAAACACAAGGAATACAGGAAATCAGAGTTGTAAGATCTGTTTGTATAGGACAGTGATTCACGACACAAGGAATACAGGAAATCTGAGTTATAAGATCTGTTCGTATTGGACAATGATTCAAGACACAAGGAATAAAGGAAATCATACTTGTAGATATGTTAGTATTGGATAATGATTAAAGACACAAGGATTAAAGGAAATCATAGTTGTAAGATCTGTTCATATTGGACAATGATTCAAGACACAAAGAGTAAAGGAAATCATAGTTGTAAGATCTGTT
>NW_013684167.1:0-939 GCF_000517525.1 Limulus polyphemus | reverse complement strand
ATCTGTTAGTATTGGACAGTGATTCAAGACACAAGGAATACAGGAAATCATAGTTGTAAGATTTGTTCATATTGGACAATGATTCAAGACACATGGAATACAGGAAATCTGAGTTATAAGATCTGTTAGTACTGGAAAATGATTAAAGACACAAGGAATACAGGAAATCAGAGTTATAAGATCTGTTAGTATTGGACAGTGATTCAAGACCCAAGGAATACAGGAAATCAGAGTTGTAAGATCTGTTTGTATTGGATAAAGATTAAAAACACAAGGAATAAAGGAAATCATAGTTGTAAGATATGTTAGTATTGGATAATGATTAAAGACACAAGGAATAAAGGAAATCATAGTTGTAAGAACTGTTCGTATTGGACAATGATTCAAGACACAAAGAGTAAAGGAAATCATAGTTGTAAGATCTGTTAGTATTGTACAATGCTTCAAGACACAAGAAATACAGGAAATCATAGTTGTAAGATTTGTTAGTATTGGACAATGATTCAAGACACAAGGAATACAGGAAATCTGAGTTATAAGATCTGTTCGAATTGGAAAATGATTCAAGACACAAGGAATACAGGAAATCTTCGTTATAAGATCTGTTCGTATTGGACAATGATTCAAGACATAAGGAATACAGGAAATCATAGTTGTAAGATTTGTTCATATTGGACAATGATTCAAGACACAAGGAATACAGGAAATCTGAGTTATAAGATCTGTTCGTATTGGAAAATGATTCAAGACACAAGGAATACAGGAAATCTTCGTTATAAGATCTGTTCGTATTGGACAATGATTCAAGACATAAGGAATACAGGAAATCATAGTTGTAAGAACTGTTCGTATTGGAAAATGATTCAAGACACAAGGAATACAGGAAATCTTCGTTATAAGATCTGTTCGTATTGGACAATGATTCAAGACATAAGGAAT
>NW_013684166.1:0-1797 GCF_000517525.1 Limulus polyphemus | reverse complement strand
ATTTCCGGATACATTATACTGTTAGGACTATTTATATTTCTAGATACATTATACTGGTAAATAATATAAAAAATCATCTTATTTGTTGTTACGATCTGTGAATTCTTAAGGATTTATATTACTGGAATAACTTTCGTTTCTTTTACTCGTTGCGTCTACAAGCAATCCGCGCAACGTTCATGAACGTTGCTTAGAATACTTCGGACTCAAGAGTAATCAGATCAACAACCACATCCGAGAAGTACTCACAAACAATACTAAAATAATAATAAATATTATATTGCATTGACCGTGAATATCAAAAAAGCATCTCTTAAATATCCCGCTAAACCGTAGAGACTACGTTCATCAAAAATGTTTAACAAGGAAAACGCGAAACGATTCGATATAAAACGAATTACAAGGAGAAACCAGGTACCAAGAGTAATATGATTTAGTTGAAAACATGAGAAAATTCACCCATGTCACGGTGAGCAGAAATGGCTAAAGGAGAAGAGCCAGAAAGAAAGGTCTTTCTCTAACACTAACTTATATGTTCATGAAAATCAATCTCATCGGGAACGTAATTCCGAAAGAAAGCAACCACTGGAATTGATAAAAAACTTTTACCTCCTTTGAAACAAACTAAATAAATAATGCGCCAGATATTTACCTACTTGGAATTAAATTAAATAAATGATGCACTACAGTAATATATTAAAAACGGAAAAACATAAGAAAATAAGCTTTATAAACGTAAAACCTATCGAGATGATGGAACCATGCAGATCATAAAAATAGTGTATAGAATATCAGCAAAAATAAAATATTCTTCAACAGTATAATGTATCTAGAAATATAAAATAGTCCTAACAGTGTAATGTATCTGGAAATATAAAATAGTCCTAACAGTGTAATGTATCTGGAAATATAAAATAGTCCTAACAGTATAATGTATCTGGAAATATAAAATAGTCCTAACCCCTCAGAAACTTGAAGAAAGTCTTTCATAATGGCGTGGGACCTTTTACTGGAATTAATCAAAATAATATTTCCATTTCACATTTGCAAAATTACTTTTAACGAAATTGTGGCTGAAGTCAGGCCTATTTCAGCTCATTATCTGATAAGATGTTAGGGAAGGCACTACTATATAAGAATTCTTTAGGGGTTCCTTCTATCACTAGTAAGTAAACACGTATGATCTGAATGTACGATGTTCTCGACCACTTATTAAACTGATACTTTATCGACTTTATCCAACAGTCTCCAACTGCAGTTTGGAGATTCCACCATAGTTGAGATTCTATGATTCTTCTAAAACAGTGGAGTCTTAAAACGCCACAGGATCGACGTGTTCGTGTAAATAACCCAACTACATGGAACGAGCGTTACCAGATTTTCCAACTAATTATGAATGTTAAATAAAACACAAGTAACACTTTAAAATAAAAAAGATTAAAAACAAGGTTATTCAGGTTTGTGATCAGGATAAACTCACCTCACACGGCGGTATTTCATCAGTATAAACTCACCTCACACGGCGGTATTTCATCAGTATAAACTCACCTCACACGGCGGTATTTCATCAGTGTAAACTTACATCACACGGCGGTATTTCATCAGTGTATACTTACCTCACACGGCGGTATTTCATCAGTGTATACTCACCTCACACGGTGGTATTTCATCAGTATATACTCACCTCACACGGCGGTATTTCATCAGTGTATACTCACCTCACACGGCGGTATTTCATCAGTATAAACTCACCTCACTCGGTGGTATTTTATCAGTATAAACTCACCTCACACGGCG
>NW_013684165.1:0-1797 GCF_000517525.1 Limulus polyphemus | reverse complement strand
TAGTTACTTACTTCTTATATATATATATATATATATATATATATATATATATATATCTTGTTAGATTCACCCGATTTTATGAAGATCCAATGTAACTGTAAACTCTTGAGGACACGTTAAATATTTTCTTAGGATCATGTGTCAACTTCCGGTCTAGTTTTACACTCTTCAGGCTAACTAGAGCAAGGCCTATATCGTCATATTCTGGTATATACGGACGTTTTTATAAGTCTAGTAAGACTAACTACACCAAGGTCTGTATCGTCATATTCCGGTATATACGGACATTTTTTATAAGTCTAGTAAGACTAACTAGGCCAAGGTCTGTATCGTCATATTCTGGTATATACGGACATTTTTTATAAGTCTAGTAAGACTAACTAGACCAAGGTCTGTATCGTCATATTCTGGTATATACGGACGTTTTTACCAGAAAAGGATAATACTTCTACCACAAAAATTTGTAAACGAAAAGTTTAATGTCGACAACATTAGGGGCTGTGGTTATTTTAATGTTTGAAGCAAAAAAACAAAAAAAAACAAGTGTCTGAATCTAGTAAGTACAAATATGGCAATGTTTTGTGATAACAACTTGTAATTACAATAGTGATTAATTGGTCTTCTCTCTTCTGCGTGATACTTTTGGTGTTACACTTTCTTCATCCACATCCTGTGGATATTACACAGTACACCATTCAGTTACTTCGCCGGTTGGTTAGAAATGTGTTTAATTACTGAACGTGCGTTGATAAATAAGCATTATTTTCACACCAGTCGGCAAAAACTTAAGTTATTATCAGTTAACAAACTACCCTAGAACTTCACAGTAACATAGAGAAATATGGGTCTCTAATGAAACTGTTTTACACGTACTCATTCTCCAATCTTCAGTCTTATTCCTTCAACCAATAGCTAGAAGGTTCTTCAATGAAGTATATCAATCTCAAGTTATCTAATGACATCCATGCCATGACCAGTGTCTCCTTCTTACTTGTGTCCCTCGGTGGACACAGCATATGTGGCTTTGCTATAAGAAACACTCACTCACTCACTCCATCCAGCTGCCCTAACTTATGATAATTGAGTAGTAATTGTAAAATGCATAATTCATTGAGTGTTAAAGTGAAGTGTTCATCTTCACCACCCCCAACACTTTACCAAACAGGGATAACAGTTGGACCAACACTTTACCAAACAGGGATAACAGTTGGACCAACACTTTACCTAACACGGATAACAGTTGGACCAACACTTTACCAAACAGGGATAACAGTTGGACCAACACTTTACCAAACAGGGATAACAGTTGGACCAACACTTTACCAAACAGGGATGACAGTTGGACCAACACTTTACCTAACACGGATGACAGTTGGACCAACACTTTACCTAACACGGATGACAGTTGGACCAACACTTTACCTAACACGGATGACAGTTGGACCAACACTTACCTAACACGGATGACAGTTGGACCAACACCTTACCTAACACGGATGACAGTTGGACCAACACCTTACCTAACACGGATGACAGTTGGACCAACACCTTACCTAACACGGATGACAGTTGGACCAACACTTTACCAAGGAAGTAGAAAACGTGTGCTATGGTTATTGACTTTATCAGCTTAAAACAGCCTCTGTCATCTCTCACTAGCACATCCCATGTCATGACCAGCTTAATAGAGCACTTTAAATATCTATCATCTGTCACTTAATGCATCTAATGAAACCCGTTCCATGACCAGCTTAATAGAGCACTTTAAAAAAATCCACCATCTCCCATTAGTGTGAC
>NW_013684164.1:0-1797 GCF_000517525.1 Limulus polyphemus | reverse complement strand
GGTTCATAAATTGACCTGACCTTTCTAACTTCGGCTTCCTGATAGAAAAGGACTATCTATCGTTAAAATTTGAATTTTTACTTTTTAAAAAATTATATTTTCCAGTATATATATGTTTGCACCATTGAGTTTATGTGCGATTTAATGATGTACTTCGACTAAACCAAATGCTCTTCAAACAAAAATAAACGGAATTAATATAAAGAATATTTCAAATTATGACTTTATTGTTTCACAAAAAGAAGATTTACAATCAAGTCCTCCTTGTTAATTTCCACTTTTTATGCAATGTTATGTTATGTTAACTATGTTATGCTCTCCCTCCCGGTGCCTCAGTTGTAACTGCGAGGGTTGATAACGTTAAAAATCAGGTTTCGATACCTGCGATGGCCAGATCACGGATAACCTATTGTGTAGCTTTGATCTTGACAACAAACTCAAAACTACATTACAGGAACAATAGAATTGTGGTGCCATCTTTGGGTGTTTTTGATAACTATTTATAAAAACATAATTTGTGAAAGACAAAATGTGGATTGTGTTAAATCATGCGTGCCGTAATTTTCGTCAAAGAAAATATAGTTTTTACAGATATAAATCACGAAGAATAATAAAATAATCCCCAGTTTGTTTTTGTATCACGTACGCAATGTTTTTCTATTAAACGTGTAGTTTTTTACAGAAAAAGAATCATTTTTTTAACTTTTTTTGTCCATATGAGGAGGGGTAGATTAAGATCACGTGCTATCTTTGCAAAGATCGGGGTCAAACCAGACCCCGGAGAAAGTTGAACATAACAGGTTTGAAGGTATTTTTTTCGGGGGAGGGGGTATCTATTTTGATACTGCACCTCATTATGATGTTACAGGAAGTAGATCCTTGCTCTTAGTTCCAGCCTTTCATTAATTGTTTTTATCGCTTATTCCTAATGCTCGTCCCAACCTTAAGGTTTGGGTATTATTGTGACAACGAATTGACACTCATTTCCACATGGAGGAACCAGCTTCGGACATCGTGAGCCTCCTTCCTGCACGAGCTGAGAAATGCCCTGGTGAGCGATTTGGGAAACATTCTCCACAACTATGGTCGAAGACGTATGCAGGTTATACACCACAACTATCAGTTGATGTAGTTACAGTACGTCACTCATGTTCATGACACTACAACTATCAGTTGATGTAGTTACAGTATGTCACTCTGGTTCATGACACCACAACTATCAGTTGATGTAGTTACAGTACGTCACTCTGGTTCATGACACCATAACTATCAGTTATTGTAGTTACAGTACGTCACTCTGGTTCATGACACCACAACTATCAGTTGATGTAGTTACAGTATGTCACTCTGGTTCATGACACCATAACTATCAGTTGTTGTAGTTACATTATGTCACTCTGGTACATGACACCACAACTATCAGTCGATGTAGTTACAGTATGTCACTCTGGTACATGACACCACAACTATCAGTTGTTGTAGTTACATTATGTCACTCTAGATTCTGACACCACAACTATCAGTTGATGTAGTTACATTATGTCACTCTGGTTTCTGACACCACAACTATCAGTTGATGTAGTTACATTATGCCACTCTAGTTTCTGACACCACAACTATCAGTTATTGTAGTTACAGTACGTCACTCTGGTTCATGACACCACAACTATGTCACTCTGGTTCATGACACCACAACTATCAGTTAATGTAGTTACAGTATCAACCAGAGTGAGGTGTCATGACAACTATCAGTTATTGTAGTTACATTATGTCACTCTGGTTCATGACACCACAACT
>NW_013684163.1:0-1798 GCF_000517525.1 Limulus polyphemus | reverse complement strand
TACGGGCTGCAATATGCCATAACTATTAACCTAACTAAAGAAAGAAAAGTTCCCCAGTGGGACAGTGATAAGTCTTCAAATTTACAATGCTACAATTAGGGGTTTGATTCCCCTCAGTGAACACAGCAGATAGCCCAAGAGCCACATACAGCTCACAGGTTGCCAACTCCTGGACTAACTGATGTATTGAGGCTGTATCTCCAGTATCAATCTTATGAGATATTTATTTGGTCACGAGGTTCACTGGAAAAGGTATCTTCGTATTCCATGAGAAAGACATGCAATCTATGGCATTTATCAGCTGTAACATCTTTACAGCTCCAGTTATATAACTCTTGTAAATGAACAGTAGGATGTCCTTATGTGAGGATTTGATGTCAAACTTCTTAAGTATTGACTCAAAGGCAACTATTTCTGATGTTTATGTGGAAGTATTACATCTATATATTTACATTTTGTAATGTCCCATCCAGACTTGAATTTTATAGTTCATTGTGTTCATGGTCCTAGTGATGACATCTTTATTCTTCCAATCCAAGAGAGTTCTTCAAACCATTCCTCAGGACACTTTGGAGTGTTTGGTTATATTATACTCCAGTCATTAGACATAAATTTATTCCTAATAAGTCATAATATGAGTTTTTCACTGGTAGCACAATAACTGTCATGTAATGCACAAGGATTTTCTGGTCATAAGACTGTGAAGCTATTAGAAGTTAGTTGAACACTGCATCCATGTCTCCACATGAAAATCAGTTCCCAAATGGCATTATTCCTTGATGTCCATTACATCATGAGGCATAGAAAAGTTTTCTACAGTATGAGTAACTTCCAACTTTCCTTTTGTTGGAAATTTATGTCCATTGGCTATCTGCATCAATCCATCTTCTTTCTTTATCTCTAGAGACAAGTTCCCCCTATTCATTGCCAAATTGTGTCAAACTATTGTAGCTATAGAACCAATGCCAGTAAAAATAGTGTAAGGATTCCCATCAATAGATGTCCAGCTAATTCTCGTTTATCTGATGTTTGGATAACTCTCTGTTGTTCGTTTGATCTAGATTGGGCTTGAAGACTCATCATTAGAGCATTATCTCTTTGGTGTATTAATAGCTGTTTATTCCATAAAGTCTCAGTTGGAATGACCACATTTATAGCAGTTCCATTTTTCTGACATTTTTGGGAGGAATTTTTATTTTCCTATAGGCATTTGTCTGTATTTGAGAAGTGTGGTAAGGAAATGAAAAAAAAAAAAAGGCATATCACTTGTGTCAGTATTAGATAGACAGTTTCAACAACTTGGCACAATTGAATGATCATTCTTCAGGTGTTGAATCATATCAAAATTTTAAAATTTATATGGTTAATTCCATTCACTTCATTAAATTCAATGTGTGTGTGTGTAATCTGCAATTTACAAGCACAAAATATTAAATTTTGGTTCAGTTTTTAAAATATTTTTATACATTTTCATTTATTTATACCATTACTATACAATCTTTACAGATTCTGCACTAAATCATTTTGCAAAAATAGCTTTGTATCTGTTAACTTCATTAGGTCAAACAAAATTATGAAGTGTTGAGTACTTCTTGAATTTCACATGTCTTGGGGCACAATCAGATTAAAAAACACTTTCTCAGTTATTTGACAAGAGATTCATGACACTAACAGACTTAGTTAAAAACTTACACTTACACTACTTCCCTCAAATTTAGTTGGCTACCAACTTCATGGAATAGTTTATTAATTCACAAACTAGCACTGTTTCTTGCTAATCAATTTTTCTAATATTACC
>NW_013684162.1:0-1798 GCF_000517525.1 Limulus polyphemus | reverse complement strand
GTCCTCAAATAACACACTATCATAATTAAATGTCCTCAAATACCACACTATCATAATTATATGTCCTCAAATAACACACAACATAATTATATGTCCTCAAATACCACACTATCATAATTATATGTCCTCAAATACCACACTATCATAATTATATCAATTATTATATTATGTTATTTGAGGACATATAATTATGATAGTGTGTTATTTGAGGACATACAATTATTATATTATGTTATTTGTACATCACAGATACATCACTATACTATACATCACAGATACATCACTATACTATACATCACAGATACATCACTATACTGTACATCACAGATACATCACTATACTATACATCATAGATACATCACTATATAGATGTGACAGTGTAAATGTTTTAGACCAAATAAAGTCTTAATATCTGGATTTTGGTGATGGTAATTCCTTTGTTTCTCTATTAATACAGAGGACGTGGTAGTCTCCTAGCTCCTTTTGTATATTACCGCTTCTTGACACTCCGATATGCTTCTCGACGAAATCCTTATACAAGGTAAGCTGCCATCTCGACTTAAGTCATGAAAGACTGGATTTCCTTTTCTATATATATATATATATATTGTTACTGGGTAGCATGCTGAGTTTATACATTTTGAACATATAGGGAATACTGAATTAAAAACTGGTTCTAGATCTTGGGTGCATGTTTGTTGGTAACAGTTTGATTCTTTTATATTGATATTTTAATAGACTCAGTATTTTAAGTATGGTTAATCTGTGAACTGGTAACAGACCACATTCTGTATATTAGAATTTTTTTTTAATATGTTATTTGAGGACATATAATTATGTTGTGTGTTATTTGAGGATATATAATTATGACAGTATTTTTATTTGAGGACATAACAGATACATCACTATACTATACATCACAGATACATCACTATACTATACATCACAGATACGTCACTATACTGTACATCACAGATACATCACTATACTATACATCACAGATACATCACTATACCGATGTATAGTAGGTGTAGGTTTTATACAGGCTGTATGAACAGCTAATCTGTAGGTGAAGGTTTTAGACAGGTTGTATGAACAGCTAATCTGTAGGTGTAGGTTTTATACAGGCTGTATGAACAGCTAATATGTTGAAGATGTAGCTATCAGTATGCAGTGACAACATTAAAAAGTGAGAACACAGAATCCAATGTCTATGTTGCCTTTCTGGTCAGTAGATGAGAAGCATTAACATCCTACAGTTTCCTATAAATGTATGTTAAAAGATCAAATTTGTTGAAGACAACCATGCAATGCAATAACAAGGTTTACATTTGTATACCAATCCTGAACAAGCTTACAAAACATACGTATACCAATCGTGAACAAGCTTACAAAACATTTGTATACCAATCCTGAACAAGCTTACAAAACATTTGTATACCAATCCTGAACAAGCTTACAAAAATCGAGAACATATCTTTATGATCAACTATCAATTCATTAACAAATTTTACTTACGTAAAAATCATAAACAACGAAAGGGGCATCAAGAATATTTCTGTGAAAGCCACCAATCGCAAGATGTTGACTTGTTGATGTCCAACCAATGACATAAGTAATCTTCCTAACCAACCAGAATTTTGACCAAGTTTCTAGAATTGGAAGAATCAGTCAGAACATTTAGTACAATGATACTACAGGTAACTAGTACCTATAATAATGGTAGTACTTACATCTAGTACAACGATACTACAGGTAACTAGTACCTATAATAATGGTAGTACTTACGTCTAGTACA
>NW_013684161.1:0-1798 GCF_000517525.1 Limulus polyphemus | reverse complement strand
GTGATGAACTTTAAAAAGATGATCATTTCTGTTGTGAATCTAACCACAACTTTCTGAATGTGATGAACTTTAAAAAGATGATCATTTCTGTTGTGAATCTAACCACAACTTCCTGAATGTGATGAGCTTTAAAAAGATGATCATTTCTGTTGAAAATTTAATTACAATTTCTTTTTAACCTTTAATGACGTCATTATGGCGTTGAAACTTTTTTGAGAGGCTCATTCAGCGGAGAAGAGACTCGGATTTTTTATTGTGATTATAACTCTGTAGAGAGTCAAGGGCACATCTGCTAGTGGGATCTTAAGGTTTTTGTTAAAAAGATGTAACGAAATTAACTAGTTTGAGCTTTTTTACAGACAAATAACATTCTAACGATGTCTCAAACATCTGTTATGGCGTCCTAATGATGTCTCAAACCTGTCTTCTATGGTGTTCTAGTGATGTCTCAAGTGTCTCTTCTATGGTGTTCTAGTGATGTCTCAAGTGTGTTTGTTATGATATTCTAATGATGTCTCAAGCGTCTCTTCTATGGCGAGCAATAGGATAGAAAGATGACTTAAACGACAGAAAAACAATCCTAATAGTTTAAATACACAGCTTTACAGCGGTTTCGGCCATTTTTGGCAAAACAAAGTTCTTTGAACTTGAGATACATCGTGAAAGTTTTAAGGAATTAGTGAACTAATGAGATATTAACGAACTATTAGAAAAGCAGCATCTGAGGGTACTGATTAAAGTTAATGTATTGGACTTTTTTGTTTTTTAAAGCTGCGTGAGTGTAATTTAATTTATTTAATTTTTCAGCCGCGTTGCTGTTTAGTTTTCTTTGGGGCAAGAATTTGAAACAACAGTATGTGGGTAACAAATTTTATATCTTTGTTATATGGTAAAGAACATCTTTATCACGTCTGTTTACGTAAACATGTGACTCTGTTTATACTTGTCCTTGCAGGAACTTTATAATGCTCCCACCCTTTTTTTTTTCTTTAAACCTAATTGAAAATTTGATGAAAGATCCTCATTAATGAATTTACATAATGAATTATACATAAAGCTATAGAACAAGCGATCTTAGAGTCGACGTTTATAAAGCAGGAGATTTCGCTTAAGGTTATTATATGATAATAAAGTCAGCTCAACAGATAATTTCCTGTCTGTCTACAAACCCAAACTTTATTCGGACACACGATCACGATTCTTGCTATCTGACCTTTTAGAGACATCATGGCAACACTTAGACAGTATGTACCGTATTTAAACATCATCAAATTGTCATCTAGACATCATTAGAACATCATAACAAACACATTTGAGACATCACTAGAACACCACAGAAGAGACGCTTGAGACATCACTAGAACACCATAGAAGAGACACTTGAGACATCATTAGAACATCATAACAAACACACTTGAGACATCACTAGAACACCATAGAAGAGAGACTTGAGACATCATTAGAACGCCATAGAAGAGACGTTAGAGACATCACTAGAACACCATAGAAGAGACACTTGAGACATCATTAGAACATCATAACAAACACATTTGAGACATCACTAGAACACCATAGAAGAGACGCTTGAGACATCATTAGAACATCATAACAAACACATTTGAGACATCACTAGAACACCATAGAAGAGACGCTTGAGACATCACTAGAACAAGTATTGTTTGTCAGTCTTCTTTTTTATATCTGTCTTGTTCGTTATTTCTCTAGTATTGTTTGTCAGTCTTCTTTGCGTGTCTGTCTTGTTTATTGTTTCTCTAGTATTGTTTGTCAGTCTTCTTTT
>NW_013684160.1:1288-2770 GCF_000517525.1 Limulus polyphemus | reverse complement strand
GAGCCCATTGTGTAGCTTTGTGCTTGATTCCAAACAAACAAATTAATAAATGATACATTTTTAGCGTAACAAACTATCATTCAGTGGTTCAGAAAAATAAAATCACGAAATGTAATTTTTGGAAACTTCCTGTATATATATATGTATGTTTGTTTCTTGTTCCAGTTAAAACATTATATACGTTACTCACATACACGTCCCAGTGTTAATTATACATTACAAGTGTGTTTTAATATAATCACTTTGATAGGTGTCAGTGAATAAGATATGGAGCTACCAATGAAAGGTTGTTTGTTTGTTTGTTTTAGAATTTCGCGCGAATTTAAACAAGAGCTATCTGCGCATAGCCGTTCCTAATTTTGGACTGATAAGCTAGAGCGAAGGCAGCTAGTCAACAGCACCCAACGCCAACTCTTTGGTTACTCTTCTCTGGTCGAATGGTGGGATTTGATCGTCACTTCTCATGGCGGACCTAAAGCCCCAAAATGGGGATTGTATCTCTGTGGCAGAGAGATTCGAACCACTAACTCAAACTTAACAGTCCGCACACGCAAATCACAGGTTACATCGGACGCCATCAGTGAACGGAGAATAATTAAAATAAATAAAGGCTTTAATTACAGACTTAGTAAAAAAATGCAATTTCAAAATCAAATTATATATATATATATATATATCCAATTAGGCCGTATTTTCAACCCGTTTTTCTCATTTTTATACTTAGGTTTTCCTTTGTTAGCCTACCAAAACAACCACGAATATTTCTATATACAATACAATAGGAAAAGGAAGTACTTACATAATGAAATATTTATAAAAACTTTGGTTGATTTTGTGAGACTTGCAGTCAAAGGATGTTCATTGTGCCACTGATATTTAATGTTAAGGAAGTGCTTGGGTTGGTTTGGTTAGATTTTATTTTTGCCGAAAAGCAACTACGTTATCTGCTTTGGAAAGGCAGTTCTATACACGGAGCTAGTTACTGACCTATACATCTAAACACGTAAATAAACGTCCAGCCTTTAGAAACGATTAAAAGAACCGTAAAGCTCACTTGAGACCATAAGAAAAATATAAATCATAAATACAAAATTTACTAATACAATAACTGAAACTTTAGATCACGTACTGAATTTTCGCTGGCGCACGCACGCACAGATATATACTTGGGTGCAAAAGGTGTAAGAGAATGGGAAGGGGGAATGTGGTTTTATAAACCTACATCTTGTTTCAAACTTGCTCCTCAAGTTAAATAAAACCGGGGTGTTCTATCTATAATAAGAAACTTTGAGTTGCTCCTCAAGTTAAATAAAACCGGAGTGTTCTATCTATAATAAGAAAAACTTTGAGTTGCTCCTCAAGTTAAATAAAACCGGAGTGTTCTATTTATAATAAGAAACTTTGAGTTGCTCCTCAAGTTAAATGAAACCGGAGTGTTCTATCTATAATAAGAAAAACTTTGAGTTGCTCCTCAAGTTAAAT
>NW_013684160.1:0-316 GCF_000517525.1 Limulus polyphemus | reverse complement strand
TATCTATAATAAGAAAAACTTTGAGTTGCTCCTCAAGTTAAATGAAACCGGAGTGTTCTATCTATAATAAGAAAAACTTTGAGTTGCTCCTCAAGTTAAATAAAACCGGGGTGTTCTATCTATAATAAGAAACTTTGAGTTGCTCCTCAAGTTAAATAAAACCGGGGTGTTCTATCTATAATAAGAAAAACTTTGAGTTGCTCCTCAGGTTAAATAAAACCGGAGTGTTCTATCTATAATAAGAAAAACTTTGAGTTGCTCCTCAAGTTAAATAAAACCGGAGTGTTCTATCTATAATAAGAAAAACTTTGAGTTG
>NW_013684159.1:0-1799 GCF_000517525.1 Limulus polyphemus | reverse complement strand
AATATTGTTTCTTCTTATTGACAGTACACAGTATCGTTAAATCTTGTGTCTTCTTTTTACAGTACACAGTATCGTTAAATCTTGTGTCTTCTTATTGACAGTACACAGTATCGTTAAATTTTCTGTCTTCTTATTGACAGGACACATTATTGATAAATCTTGTGGACACACTAATTAGCAATACTGTGTACTATCTATGAAAAGACACAAGATTTAACAATACTGTGTACTGTCATTAAGAAGACACAAGATTTAACGATACTGTGTACTGTCATTAAGAAGACACAAGATTTAACGATACTGTGCACTCTCAATAAGAAGACACAAGATTTAACAATGCTGTGTATTGTCAATAAGAAGACACAAGATTTAACGATACTGTGTACTGTCAATAAGAAGACACAATATTCAACGATAATGTGTACTGTCAATAAGAAGACACAAGATTTAACTATACTGTGAACTGTCAATAAGAAGACACAAGATTTAACGATACTGTGTACTGTAAAAAGAAGACACAAGATTTAACGATACTGTGTACTGTCAATAAGAAGACACAAGATTTAACGATACTGTGTACTGTCAATAAGTAGACACAAGATTTAACGATACTGCGTACTGTCAATAAGAAGAAACAAGATTTAACGATACTGTGTACTGTGAATAAGAAGACACAAGATTTAACTATACTGTGAACTGTCAATAAGAAGACACAAGATTTAACGATATTGTGTACTGTAAAAAAGAAGACACAAGATTTAACGATACTGTGTATTGTCAATAAGAAGATTCTTATTGATAGTACACAGTACATTTAAATATTGTGTCTTTTTATTGACAGTACACAGTATTTTTAAATCTTGTGTCTTCTTATTGATAGTACACAGTATTGTTAAATCTTGTGTGTTCTTATTGATAGTACACACAATAAGAAGACACAAGATTTGATGATATTGTGTACTGTCAATAAGAAGACACAAGATTTAACAATACTGTGTTCTGTCAATAAGAAGACACAAGATTTAAAATACTGTGTACTATCAATAACAAGCCAAAAGATTTAACGATACTGTGTACTGTCAATAAGAAGACACACGATTTAGCAATACTGTGTACTATCTATAAAAAGACACAAGATTTAAAGATAGTGTGTACTGTCAATAAAAGGACTCAAGATTTAACGATACTGTGTACTGTCAATAAGAAGACACAATATTCATCGATAATGTGTACTGTCAGTAAGAAAACACAAGATTTAACAATAACGTGTCCTGTCAAAAAGAAGACACAAGATTTAACGATACTGTGTACTGTCAATAAGAAGACACAATATTCAACGATAATGTGTACTGTCAGTAAGAAAACACAAGATTTAACGATACTGTGTACTGTCAAAAAGAAGACACAAGATTTAACGATACTGTGTACTGTCAATAAGAAGACACAAGAATTAACGATATTGTGTACTGTCAATAAGAAGACACAAGATTTAACGATACTGTGTACTGTCAATAAGAAGACACAATATTCAACGATAATGTGTACTGTCAGTAAGAAAACACAAGATTTAACAATAATGTGTCCTGTCAAAAAGAAGACATAAGATTTAACGATACTGTGTACTATCAATAAGAAGAAACAATATTCAACGACAATTTACTGACAGTACACGAAAACACAAGATTTAACAATAATGTGTCCTGTCAATAAGAAGACAGAAGATTTAACGATACTGTGTACTGTCAATAAGAAGACACAATATTCAACGATAATGTGTACTGTCAGTAAGAAAACACAAG
>NW_013684158.1:0-1799 GCF_000517525.1 Limulus polyphemus | reverse complement strand
ACTAGATAGAAACTACTAGCCTTAGATCACTAGATAGAAACTAACAGCGTTAGATCACTAGATAGAAACTACTAACCTTAGATCACTAGATAGAAACTACTAACCTTAGATCACTAGATAGAAACTAATAACCTTAGATCACTAGATAGAAACTACTAGCCTTAGATCACTAGATAGAAACTACTAACCTTAGATCACTAGATAGAAACTACTAGCCTTAGACCACTAGATAGAAACTACTAGCCTTAGATCACTAGATAGAAACTAACAGCGTTAGATCACTAGATAGAAACTACTAACCTTAGATCACTAGATAGAAACTACTAACCTTAGATCACTAGATAGAAACTACTAACCTTAGATCACTAGATAGAAACTACAGGGTTAGACCACTAGATAGAAACTAGTAGCCTTAGATCACTAGATAGAAACTACTAACCTTAGATCACTAGATAGAAACTACTAGCCTTAGATCACTAGATAGAAACTAACAGCGTTAGATCACTAGATAGAAACCATCAGTTCCCATTGAAGCAGGAATAACAGTAATTTTTATTATCAACTACAATATGGAGAAAGTTTAAAATTACAACACCTATCAGGAAAATAACCAGCAAAACGTGTGAAAGGAGTGAAAAATATAGGGGACCTTCTCAAATTGATCCAGGGGGAATTTCTTATTCATCCCGGGGGACCTTCTCATATTGAACCAAGGGAGCTTCTCATTCGTATCGAGAGAATTTCTCATATTGATCCAACACAAGAGATTAATACTACTTCTATGATTTGGAAATACGCCAACACATAAGATACGGATAAACGTTACTGAGACAAACCAGAGGTTTACAGATTGTGGAACCAACCAGATTAAAAGTAAATGTTTGACACATAAGATACGGATAAATGTTACTGAGACAAACCAGAGGTTTACAGATTGTGGAACCAACCAGATTAAAAGTAAATGTTTGACACACAAGATACGGTAAATGTTTAACACATAAGATACGGATAAATGTTACTGAGACAAACCAGAGGTTTACAGATTGTGGAACCAACCAGATTAAAAGTAAATGTTTGACTTTTAATCTGGTTTCGTAACATTTTATGATAATCTTCTATATCTGGATGTTTAAGTTAGGTTTATCAACATTTAAAATTGTAAAGATTTTATGGAGGTTTTTCTTTCGGGATTAGTAACAATGAAATATTGTGAACAGTTAGTGATAGTATAATACATCTGGTACTTTTTGCTGGATTAGTTAAAAATGAAAATATGAGGGGATGTTACGGTCTCTTCTTTCTCGGGATTAGTAACAATGAAATCTTGTGAAGATTTTATGATAGTTTTGATGAATTTCTTAACAATAAAATATCTGAATGTTTCGCGATGGCCTCTTATATCTGGTTGTTCGGTTCTATACAATCAAATATTATATACATCTGTATTCTTCAGTTCAGGTTCAATCTCGACATCTCACGGTGAGTGTGTTATAAATGGTACCTTATACTATCGTGTGTTTACTATAGTATATGTGTTATAAATGATATATTGTGCTATCGTATGTTATATCTTTATGTGACAATCGTGAATGTGTTATAAATGATATCTTGTACTACCATGTGTTGTAGCTTTACGTGACTATAGTGAATGTGTTATAAATGATACCTTGTACTACCGTGTGTTGTAGCTTTACGTGACTATAGTGAATGTGTTATAAATGATACCTTGTACTAACATGTGTTGTAGCTTTACGTGACTATAGTATATGTGTTATAAATGATATATTGTGCTACCATGT
>NW_013684157.1:1764-2740 GCF_000517525.1 Limulus polyphemus | reverse complement strand
TTATATCAATAAGAGACTGATATATACTATATAGAGTACCAGTTTTATATCAATAAGAGACTGATATATACTATATAAAGTACGATACGTTAAACCAGTTTTATACTAATAACAGACTAATATACACTATATAAAGTAAGATACGTTAAACCAGTTTTATATCAATAAGAGACTGATATACACTATATAAAGTACGATACGTTGTCTGTTATTAGTATAAAACTGGTTTAACGTATCGTACTTTATATAGTATATATCAGTCTCTTATTGATATAAAACTGGTACTCTATATAGTATATATCAGTCTCTTATTGATATATAACTGGTTCAACGTATCTTACTTTATATAGTGTATATCAGTCTCTTATTGATATAAAACTGGTTTAACGTATCGTACTTTATATAGTGTATGTCAGTCTCTTATTGATATAAAACTGGTTCAACGTATCTTACTTTCTTATATAGTGTATATCAGTCTCTTATTGATTATATAGTGTATATCAGGAAGTAAGATACGTTGAACCAGTTTTATATCAATAAGAGACTGATATACACTATATAAAGTACGATGCGTTAAACCAGTTATATATCAATAAGAGACTGATATACACTATATAAAGTAAGATACGTTGAACCAGTTTTATATCAATAAGAGACTGATATACACTATATAAAGAAGTAAGATACGTTGAACCAGTTTTATATCAATAAGAGATTGATATACACTATATAAGGAAGTAAGATACGTTGAACCAGTTTTATATCAATAAGAGACTGATATGCACTATATAAAGTACGATGCGTTAAACCAGTTATATATCAATAAGAGACTAATATACACTATATAAAGTAAGATACGTTGAACCAGTTTTATATCAATAAGAGACTGATATACACTAAATAAAGTACGATACGTTGAACCAGTTTTATATCAATAAGAGACTGATATACACTAAATAAAGTACGATACGTTGAA
>NW_013684157.1:0-823 GCF_000517525.1 Limulus polyphemus | reverse complement strand
AGTAAGATACTTTAAACCAGTTTTAAATCGTACTTTATATAGTGTATGTCAGTCTCTTATTGATATAAAACTGGTTTAAAGTATCTTACTTTCTTATATAGTGTATATCAGTCTCTTATTGATAACGTTAAACCAGTTTTATATCAATAAGAGACTGATATACACTATATAAGGAAGTAAGATACGTTGAACCAGTTTTATATCAATAAGAGACTGATATACACTATATAAAGTACGATACGTTGAACCAGTTTTTTATCAATAAGAGACTGATATACACTATATAAAGTACGATACGTTGAACCAGTTTTATATCAATAAGAGACTGATATACACTATATAAAGTAAGATACGTTGAATCAGTTTTATATCAATAAGAGACTGATATACACTATATAAAGTAAGATACGTTAAACCAATTTTATATCAATAAGAGACTGATATACACTATAAAGTAAGATACGTTGAACCAGTTTTATATCAATAAGAGACTGATATACACTATATAAAGTAAGATACGTTGAACCAGTTTTATATCAATAAGAGACTAATATACACTATATAAAGTAAGATACGTTAAACCAGTTTTATATCAATAAGAGACTGATATACACTATATAAAGTAAGATACGTTGAACCAGTTTTATATCAATAAGAGACTAATATACACTATATAAAGTAAGATACGTTAAACCAGTTTTATATCAATAAGAGACTGATATACACTATATAAAGTAAGATACGTTGAACCAGTTTTATATCAATAAGAGACTGATATACACTATATAAAGTAAGATACGTTGAACCAGTTTTATATCAATAA
>NW_013684156.1:0-1800 GCF_000517525.1 Limulus polyphemus | reverse complement strand
GGTATTCTAACATTTGTGGTGTTCTTAATGGTAGGTATTCTAACATTGTAATGTTTTAATGGTAGGTATTCTTACCATTAAAACACCACAATGTTAGAATACCTACCATTAAGACACCACAATGTTAGAATACCTACCATTGAGACACCACAGTGTTAGAATACCTACCATTAAAACACCACAATGTTAGAATACCTACCATTAAGACACCACAATGTTAGAATGCCTACCATTAAGACATTACAGTGTTAGAATGCCTACAATTAAGACATTACAATGTTAATGTTAGAATACCGTTCAAGCCAAGTTTTGGTATATACTTACAACATAAAAACAACTTACTTTTTACTTGTCTGGTTTGTATAGTATTTGTTAACAACTTGATAAAGTTAATGGAATGTTACACATGTAACGTAGAATGTAGACGTGCATGATACGTCATCAAAATTAAACTGTATGTCACTAATGATTCTTGGGACAACTGCTTACTCTGTTTCTTTCTTATTTGTTTTTCTTGTTTATTTCACATAGACCACTAGATGGCAGTGCTGATGAGATAAAAATGACAATTTACATTGATTGCTCTGTAATGACAATGGAAGTTATTCTACTCTCATTCCTGATATGCCCACTAAATTGGACTATGTCTGCATTTTGTGGCTAAAAGTGATCTGGATGGATTTTAATGACAGAATAGTCCCTTGCTGCTAGTTTACATCTGTAATTAATTTTATCTTAATTTGGGGGTGATACCAGTTCAATAGGTGATGTCTGCAGGTTTTGTCATAGGGCAATCTTCAGAAAAGAAATTGAGAAAGCGAACAGTTTTAATTGATTGTTGTAGAAAGAATATAATAACTGAGCAGCAACGTCACTACTACACACAAGACACTAAGACACCACAATGTTAGAATACCTACCATTAAAACACCACTTATGCACATGAACGGGAGATGGGTAAAGTGTCCATGCATCACACGAGATCGTATGACAAAACAGTAACAAACCTGTTGCAGTAATTCCACATATTCCTGTAAACACTGAAGATTTTATACGTAAACTGCTGCTCCAGAACTCTGTAACCACAAGCATAATCTATTTAACACTTTGTCTTACAATATTACTCACACTAGTAAATATTTTGCTTATTATTCTTTGTGTGATACTCCAGATAACGACTCCCTGGTCTGACGTACCAGCAGCAATGCAGTTCAAGCTAAGTGGTGCCCAAGATATTGAGTAAATTATACTTTTATTACCAGGAGAAGTTGCAATCTGGAGAACAAGAAAAAATTGTGGGCTTAAATCTTAATAAACTGAATTCTACACAAACTATTTGTATAAGATTCATTAGCCATAAAAAAAAAGTGTCAAACACTCACTAGTTCACCAGTCATTTATGTTAATTATATAGATATATTTATGTTAATACGTTTTAGTGTTAATACATATACACGTTTTTAGTGTTAATACATATATACTTTTTAGTGTTAATACATATACACGTTTTTAGTATTAGTACATATACACGTTTTTAGTGTTAATACATATACACGTTTTTAGTGTTAATACATATACACGTTTTTAGTAGTTAATACATATACACGTTTTTAGTATTAATACATATACACGTTTTTAGTGTTAATACATATACACGGTTTTAGTGTTAATACACATACACGTTTTTAGTATTAATACATATATACACGTTTTTAGTGTTAATACATATACACGTTTTTAGTATTAATACATATACACGTTTTTAGTGTTAATACATATACACGTTTTAGTATTAATACA
>NW_013684155.1:0-1800 GCF_000517525.1 Limulus polyphemus | reverse complement strand
TATACTCGAGCTACTAACTTGATGTTAATACATTTATTTAAATTAGTTACGGTCGTTGTACACTTATTTATTTCCAGAATAACTTTATGTAAAATTATCCGTACAAAGTAGCCTTGTCCAATACGGTGTGGTTGGAGTGCCAGATTGTGAAGTTACCACAAACTCACGCTCAGTACTTTGGGAGAGTGGGATGGATATTATAGTAATGGTCAAATCCAACTGGTCGTTTAGAGTAGCCCACGAGCTGGCGGTGGGTGCTTTTATAAGCTGCTTTCCATATAGACTATGAGTTCAAATTAAGGACGGCTAGCGCAAATAGCTTTATGCAAATATCCGAAACAAACTAGCAAACCGTTCAACATATCTTTTAAGTCTTGCTAACTTCCAACCACTTCAAAAATGTTGACCACGTTTATTGGAAGATTCGTAAAAACTTAGCACATAGATTTAACCTGACTATAGATTTTTATTTATTATCTTTAAACTATTATCTGACCAAAGTATGTGTGCGTGCATCCGCTTATAACTGACGAGCTGTCACCAAACCTGTTTAAAAACAAAAATGTTGTGATTTCTTGGTTGAAGATACTACAAAACCTCTGTCATAAAATATACTCAAGAATGCTATTCATAATTATTTACATGCTAGCTAACCTCAGTTTTAGCTTATAATGTATTTGGAAGAATTAACTAAAATAAAGGTGCTAATCGTAACGAAACGTCAGTCTTTAGCCTTTCACACTACGACACACTTTCCGTTCAAAGTAAACACCAAACTTGTGAAAATTTAAAACTCAACCACAGTGCTATCAGATTCTACAGGTTTACAACTAAACTAAACCACGGTGCTAACATATTCCCCAAGTTTACAACTAAACTAAACCACGGTGCTAACAGATTCTCCAGGTTTACAACTAAACTAAACCACGGTGCTAACAGATTCTCCAAGTTTACAACTAAACTAAACCACAGTGCTAACAGATTCCCCAAGTTTACAACTAAACTAAACCACGGTGCTAACATATTCCCCAAGTTTACAACTAAACTGAACCACGGTGCTAACAGATTCTCCAGGTTTACAACTAAACTAAACCACGGTGCTAACACATTCCCCAAGTTTACAACTAAACTAAACCACAGTGCTAACACATTCCAAAAGTTTACAACTAAACTACGTCACAGTGCTAATACATTTCTAAGGTATTGAACGTAATTTCTTCACAGTGCTAATACATTTCCAAGGCTTTGAACCTAAGTTCATCATAGTGCTAATACATTTCCAAAGCTTTTAACCTAATGTCATGACAGTTCTAATACATTTCCAACTAAACTAAGTGGAAGACGGTCTTGAATCTGTCCTTTCCTCACCTGTAAACCAGAGTTAGGTTTCTCCTATACAGAAACGTTTTTGAAGATAGCTTTGATATACGGAAACAGATATACAATATTAAACCTATACAATACAGCTAACAACAGTTAAAGCTATCCAACAATCTACAGTGTATACAATACAGTCAACAACTTTAGTTAAAGCTATCCAAAAATGTACAGTATATACGATACAGCTAACAACAGTTAAAGCTATCCAACAATCTACAATGTATACAATACAGTCAACAACTTTAGTTAAAGCTATCCAACAATCTACAGTGTATACAATACAGCTAACAACAGTTAAAGCTATCCAACAATCTACAATGTATACAATACAGCTAACAACAGTTAAAGCTATCCAACAATCTACAATGTATACAATACAGTTAACAACAGTTAAAACTATCCAACAATCTACAATGCATA
>NW_013684154.1:0-1800 GCF_000517525.1 Limulus polyphemus | reverse complement strand
GACTGAGATGCCATCAAACCTGAACAACACCCGGAGGCTCACCAGGCCGCAGAGACAGTAGTGACTGAGATGCCATCAAACCCGAACAACACCCGGAGGCTCACCAGGCCGCTGAGACAGTGGTGACTGAGATGCTATCAAACCTGAACAACATCCGGTAACTAGATTAAGCTGTAGTGAATAAGGGTAAGGATTAATAACACAGTAAGTTTTACTTAATAATAAGTATTTATTATTATTATTTATTTTACATAAATTACTGATGCCTATCATTCACATATACTGGCGAGCTAGTCCCCGCATTGGATCAAATAAATAAAGTGTGAAAATAATAAGATCGCACTAGTAATTCTAAAAAAAACTTATGATTAAAAGTAAAAAGGAAAACAAAAATATCTCAACCATAGTACATCTACCGATGAGGCCTTTCGTTTAATACCTGAGCTCATCAGGCTGGCTGGGATACGACAGACACGGCAGTGGTTTAGACGCTGTTTGCATCATCTAACTACATTCACAGGTTCGTTTTCGCGGGTCATCTTTAGTTGATTCTCAAGGCGTTAAGACTGACCGTTTCTGCAGAAGTAGCCAATAGTGCTGGACATCATTATTTAGTTACATATTTTACCTGTTGAAAATTCTCTCAGAATCAGATTACCTGTGTTTAATTATTTCCTAATCTTTTTATTTGTTGACTCACTTCTTCAAGATAATTAGCACAGGCTTGTTATTTGTTGACTCACTTCTTCAAGATAATTAGCACAGGCTTGTTACTGTTAACTCTGATTCTGAGAGAGAGAGAACAGGTGTGTTGTATTCCTTTCTGTGCTGATTAATTTGAAAAAGAGAGTCAGCACTAACAAGTTTGTGCTAATTATCTTGAAGAAGTGATTCAACAAATAAAAAGTCTGTGCTGATTAATTTGAAAAAGAGTCAGCACTAACAAATTTGTGCCAATTAACTTGATGAAGTGAGTCAACACTAACACGTCTGTGCCAATTAACTTGACGAAGTGAGTCAACACTAACAACTCACTCTGATCTGAAGGCTCGCATCTTTAAGTTGGTCGGTTATTAGTTAACTTACCTTTTCCAAATTCCCAATTACGCAGGGTCGTGCATCTAAACCAATAAGAAGCCCATGGTTAGACAGAGCTACAGGCAGTAGATGTGGAGGGTTTTAACATAGAGCTATAACCAATATAACTTTTTACAGATATACTGATGAACATTTTGTAAAGAGCCAGCTGTGCTTCATACAAAACTCACATGAACCACTTTCTAATGAACCTGTTCTATTTCTTATGACGCTTAGCAAAGGAAAACTGAGGGTTGAGACAGTTTGTTTGTTTAGTGTTAAGCATAAAGCTACACAGTGTCCATCAAGACTATCGAAACCCGGTTTTTAGCGGTGTGAGCCCTTGTACTTGAGACTACTTCTTTAAAAGTTTTATTAACTCTAAAATAAATGTAACGTCTGAAAACGATTAAAGTTGAAAGCTACACAAGATACTGTAGTCATGATTAAGGTTGATAGCTACGTTGGATATTGTAGTCATGATTAAGGTTGGTAGCTACACTAGATATTGTAGTCATGATTAAAGTTGATAGCTATGTTGGATACTGTAGTCATGATTACGGTTGGTAGCTACACTAGATATTGTAATCATGATTAAGGTTGATAGCTATGTTGGATACTGTAGTCATGATTACGGTTGGTAGCTACACTAGATATTGTAATCATGATTAAGGTTGATAGCTATGTTGGATACTGTAGTCATGATAAGGTTGATAGCTACAC
>NW_013684153.1:1563-2333 GCF_000517525.1 Limulus polyphemus | reverse complement strand
CCTAGGAGTAACTTTAGTTTCCGAATTTAAAACCACCATACTCATCTTTAGCCTTACTTGGTACAACTACTCCATAAATACCTAGGAGTAACTTTAGTTTCCGAATTTAAAACCACCATACTCATCTTTAGCCTTACTTGGTACAACTATTCCATGAACACCTAGGTGAACTCTAGCTACCGAATGTGTAACCCCAATACTCAACTTTAGCGTTAATTGGTACAAAAATTCCACGAACACCTAGGTGTAACACTAGTTACGGAATTTATAACCACCATACTCATCTTTAGCCTTACTTGGTACAACTACTCGATAAAGACCTAGGTGTAACTCTAGTTAACGAATTTATAACCACCTTACTCATCTTTAGCCTCACTTGGTACAACTAATCCATAAATAGTTAAAGAATTTATAGCCACCATACTCATCTTTAGCCTTACTTGGTACAACTACTACCTAAATACCTAGGTGTAACTATAGTTACCGAATTTATAACCACCATACTCATCTTTAGCCTTACTTGGTACAACTTCTACATAAATACCTAGGTGTAACTATAGTTACCGAATTTATAACCATATACTCATCTTTAGCGTTATTTGGTACAACAACTCCACGAACACATAGGTGTAACTCTAGTTACCGAATTTATAACCACCATACTAATCTTTATCCTTACTTGGTACAACCACGTCATAAACACCTAGGTGTAACTATAGTTACCGAATTTATAACCACCATACTCATCTTTAGCCTTACTTGGTACAACT
>NW_013684153.1:0-1031 GCF_000517525.1 Limulus polyphemus | reverse complement strand
TAGTTACCGAATTTATAACCACCATACTCATCTTTAGCCTTACTTTGTACAACTACTCCACGAACACCTAGGTGTAACTTTAGTTAAAGAATTTATAGCCACCATACTCATCTTTAGCCTTACTTGGTACAACTACTCCATAAATAGTTACAGAATTTATAGCCACCATACTCATCTTTAGCCTTACTTGGTACAACTACTCCATAAATAGTTACAGAATTTATAGCCACCATACTCATCTTTAGCCTTACTTGGTACAACTACTCCATAAATAGTTACCGAATTTATAACCACCATACTCATCTTTAGCCTTACTTGGTACAACTAATCCATAAATAGTTACAGAATTTATAGCCACCATACTCATCTTTAGCCTTACTTTGTACAACTACTACATAAATACCTAGGTGTAACTATAGTTACCGAATATATAACCACCATACTCATCTTTAGCCTTACTTGGTACAACTTCTCCATAAATAGTTACAGAATTTACAGCCACCATACTTATCTTTAGACTTACTTGGTACAACTACTACATAAATACCTAGGTGTAATTATAGTTACCAAATTTATAACCACCATACTCATCTTTAGCCTTACTTGGTACAATTACTCCATAAATACCTAGGTGTAACTATAGTTACCGAATTTATAACCACTTCACTCATCTTTAGCGTTATATGGTACAACAACTCCACGAACACCTACATTTAACACTAGTTACCGAATTTATAACCACCATATTCATCTTTAGCCTTACTTGGTACAACTACTCCATAAATACCTAGGTGTAACTATAGTTACCGAATTTATAACCACTTCACTCATCTTTAGCGTTATATGGTACAACAACTCCACGAACACCTACATGTAACTCTAGTTACTAAATTTATAACCACCATACTCATCTTTAGCCTTACTTGGTACAACTACTCCATAAATACCTAGGTGTAACTATAGTTACCGAATTTATAACCACTTCACTCATCTTTAGCGTTATATGGTACAACAACTCCACGAACACCTAC